>NC_132943.1:5798000-6100750 GCF_034638445.1 Ciconia boyciana | reverse complement strand
TATCAGTGTTGCTAGCAATAGATTATTTTAACATAGTCAGCTCTGTGACCAACTGAGTTGTGTGCAATTAAATATTTAAAACTGCTGTTATCTTCTTGATCAATCAAAAAGTTCATATGAACAATGTTAATTAGAGGAACATACTTAGAATGCCATTTTTGTTACTAATATCAAGAAAAAGCTACCTATTTGGACAGGTTTCTGAAGCAGCTTTGCAGCTTTTGGCCACACAAATGATCTAAACATATGACTTGTATATTCAGGACTTAGAAAGTACAACAACAGACTGACTCAACGGTTATCCATGCATTGTTCTGATATAGAGATATATAGAGAGAATAATTACACCTATACTGCATTCTTACCTAATATCTAATACATAGGAAAGTATCATAATGACACATCAGTGGCAGTTGTTAGTATCAAACTACCTGTTCATAATGTAAAGTTACTGTTTTCAATATTCTTTGGCTTTGTTGATAGAAACGTGTCCACTAATAATTTCAAGAACTGCCTCTAATAAGCAAGTCAAAATACGTAATTGCTACAAAAATCAATATTAAGGAGTTGTTAACCATTTACTAGATGAGGTACTGGGAGACAACTTTAAATTCTTAATAAAATATAATATAAAAGAACTTCATTATCTATGTGTTCTGTGTGGTTTAGACCAAATATTTGTTTAGTATATTTTACTAAATTCTATGGTAATTTATTAGAGCAGACATTAATTTTACCATTGGGAAGTTTTCATATTCATATATGATAATAAAGAAAGGAGTGGGAATCAACATGAACCTTACAAGGTGTATTTGAGCATAAATTAAAAGGGCATGAATAAAGATTATGTATTTTATGTGCTATCACATTCCAAAATAGAGGCTACATATACAAAATGCTGCATATGAAAACCAAACATATTTATTTTATACTAACATAGGATTTTATTTTTAACCTATTTATTTTTTCTGATTCCCTTAATTTCCTAATTTGAAAAGTTAAAATACAATAAAAATACAAGAAAAGAAAGTTATAATACAATAATTATTCAGCACTGGAAGTTTTTAGTCCTCTGCCATTTAATCCAGAGTAATTTATATAAATATATGAATTATTGAGGAATACATATTTAAACAGTCTTTAATGGAACAATACTGTTCTCTGAAAAACACTCACCTGCAACTTCAGAAGGCTTTGGTATGGGCCAAATACTGCTTTGGCCAGTTTAACTCTTGGGGTTTTTTGGATGCTGGGACCAAAATCAATATGCTGACACAAATTTTGATTTTGTGTAATGGTCATTGAACAAGGACTATACAAAAGTAGAGCCTTCAAGGAAAGAAATGATTCCTATCACTGTGAATAAGAATTGTCATATATTTTATGACAGCCTGTATCCTCACCTGGTTATATAAAAATAACTATTTGTAGTTTTGTGAAGTCAGCAGTATTACATTGATTAATTCCAGCTGGCATTTTTTTCTTTTTTTTTTTTTTTTTTTTTTTTAAATATGGCTTATTTTTGGTGCAGGCTTAGATTTTACTAGGACAGTTCTGGAAATCTGTCCACATGAACTTTTAAATTTTAATTTAACTTTCTGAACTACACCATTAATTGTAACTTTTACTGTATATTGTCACATTGGATTGTAGCAGAAGTCCCAGGACCTATTCCTGAGTTTCTGGGTTTGGACATGAGATCAGTTGAGGATGATCAACAATCATTTGCCTAGCAGGAAAGTCTACTGATTGACTGAGAATAACTGACATGTTAATGACTCATGGAATCCAAGATGTGGGCTTAATATGGCAGCCTTATAACTATCCCCAAGGCAGACCTTAATAAGCCTTCTGAGTAGTAGAGCTGAGATATTAAAAAAGTTGACCTCCACCAATTTCTCCTTAAGATTTCTCAGAATTTGCTAACTACTCTCTTAAACAGTAGGTTATTAGAATAGAATCCCCCCCAAAGCAAGTCCTCAACACAAAATAATGCTCATAGCAAATCTGATGTATTTTTCAGTGTTTTTCTTTGGGTTTTTTTCTTAAACAAAAGTTATAAGGAAAAAAAAATATTCTGGCAAACAGTGTGCTGCCCAGCCTTTGCTCCCTCAGAAAGGGCTTCCTCATCCTTCCCTTAGTATAGCCATTTCCATCATACAAGGTTAGTAATCGTTAAGAAAAAGTCTGAAAACCTGTATGTGCTTTTTACTTGCATTTGCTTCACACAACAAAGTATTTCTAAAATGAACTTGAAATATACATTAAAATATGCCTCTATCAATCCACTTTTGTTTTATATGTATTCCCAAGAAGAAGAAAGTTCTGGTTCTCTTTGAAATCAAGAAATAAAAATAGCAGAAGACTTTAGGTTAAAGCATTTTTTCCTTAGCAAATGTACTTACCCCGGCAATGTACTCCTTCGTCATACCCATCGGAACAGTCATAAACACCATTGCAGAGCTGGGACAAGTGAATGCATTTGTTTGTACCGATGCAGCTAACATAATTCGGGGTGCACTTGGCATCTGCTTCCTCAGGACCTAAAAAATATACAGAAAATTTCTTATACATATTTTTATATCTACAACAAGGCAAAGAAAGTTCTATATTGCATTTTCATTTTAAAGCTAAGGGCAACACTCCATGTATTAGCCCATTTTGCAGATTTTTAGTGCATTATCATTGCTGTATGTATGAGAATTAAAATAATCAAGAAAGTATTAGAGCAATTAAAAGGAAATCAATGGGTCAGAGAGTATTATTTCCCAAATTACAGGTGTTTTACAGATGCTAAGATTAAGCTTTGCAAACAAAAGTATCATAAGATTTCCAATTGCCTTGTGAGTCATATATCATATGAAGAGTCATATCAAGAGTCGTAGGTACCAGTATTTACATTCACTGTTGTGCTATATAGATAATTGTAGATATTTATGAAATTACATATAAATGTTACATATTTATGGCTGCATTAGATCAGCGAAACTGTTCCTCCAGCCCAGGAGTCTGCCTCGGACACTGTGCCGTACAGGATGGCAGGGAGAGGATAAGGATGCTGTGATTGCTCCCTTTGGGACACCATCCCGCCTCCAATCACTCTGTGTCCCCTGATCTCTGAAGTGTTAAGTACAGGGATTTTTGAGGATCTTGTTTGTTTATCTCTTAGAGAGGGTTCTGACTGATTAAAAAAACCCACAAGCATAATTTCACATGATAAAGACTTTGAGATTTTTAACATACTGCAAAGAACATTTAGAAGTCTGAAGGGTTTAGCTCATTTAGGGGACGAATCACAATTTGTACACAGTATGTGATTAGCTACACAGAGACTGAAGGTGTGGAAATTTTTCAGGAAACAACTTAAAGCTCCATGATTGCTTGTGTTGGAGCCTTAGGTCTGTGCTAAACTCTGACAGCTTGTAGCAGTCCTGAAGGGAAATATACCCTACGCTGCACTGTGCTCAAGTGCAATATGCTTTCACCTTCTTCGAGGCACTAACTCCAAGACAAAGGACAGAAATCACAGGCAGTGGCTGAAAGCTCCCTTATAAGTGGGAAAATCTCAGCTTTGGCAGATCTGGTCTCTTGAAGTCAGCAGAAGAAAGCAAAGGAGAGCTCTGGGGGGAATTTACAATTTCTGTAACAAATACAGATAGCTCTTAGCACAGCCCATTAAATAAAAATCCTAACTTAAAAAAAAACTTGTCCCAATTAGAAAAATTAAAAATTCCCACCGCTGTGCTACACGTCAGGAAGCCGTCCACCATTTAGAGTGGGTGCAACAAATACCAGTTTTCAGTGGTTTACAATGCTTTTGCCTGTACTCTTTTACGCAACTCCCATCAGCACAGGGCAGGTGGGTCCCTTCCCCGAGCAGAGCACACGCCCCTGAAACGCGCGCACCCACTGCGCAGGAAGGCATGACGTACAGCGGCCTGCTCCCTCCTCTCACCTTCCCAGCTGCACACCTTGCACCGATGGCGTGACACCAGTTACATCCTTGATGTATCACTGATTAAGAGAAACATAGCACGCTGTACTAGGAATAAAAAGGCAATGTGTATGGGGATGAACGTACTCCGTCTCAAACAATTTGTGTGCTTCCAGGATGAAAAAAAACCCATACTTTTTATTATGGCCATATGCTACATACAGTTTTTCAAGAAAACTGCATTCCTAAGCTAAGGATAAGGCATCTAAATACCTTTTGAACTAAAAAAAAAAAGAAACAACTATTCTCACTACGTTCTAGGTTAAATAAGTGCTTCGCAAATGTAGAGGTATTAGAACATCTCACAAAGAATACATTTTTTTGTATATTTTCCAGTAAAATATAGGAGGAAATTAACAACAGAAAGTTGAGAGATGATTAAAACTTATCCTAGATGTTAGGACTTGAAGACAACGGTAATAAGAACCAGAGAGGTGGGACCTCCTGGACCATGCAGAATGAGAGGTGGGGCGATGCAGCTCCATGCCCTTCCCAGGCAGCACGGCCACTGGCTGGGTGGTTGGGGTATTTTTCGCTGAGGCTTCAGGCATTTTACTTTTTTTTTTTTTTTTGTTAACTGGAGGTAGGACACTTTATCCCATGAAGCATCCCATGCACACATGCACATAAAGCTCACTACAGCACCTACAACCTCTGGCAGTGCCCAGCGTTCCTCCAGGACTGGTTTAACTCCGCAGAACTTTCAAAGAACATAAATAAAGCAGCTTAGGATAGCCAAGCGCCTAAGGTCAGGAAGGGCATATAAAACTGAAAGGTTTAATTTGATTCCCATTTCAGTTGCATCAGGACTTTAAGGCACCTAGGATTTAACAAAACCAAACTAAATTTCTGATTTGCCATTTATAGCTTGCTTATTCATTGCATTAGAGCAACTGTGAATAGAGTGTGAGGAGTAAAAAAGATCTTTTCTTCTAAAATAGAGAGCATTCATTAAAAAAACTTAATCTGTGAAGCACGTAAACCATGGTACTTGCATTACTTACATATAAACCCAAGATTGATAGAGGGCTTAGTCAGCATTCTTACCTTATCAAACAGAAAAATGCGATCTGTGACCAAAAATATATAAGCATATATATTTATCTTCTAAACTTAATGAGTGAAAGAATTAATCTCTTAATTAACATTTAAAATCTCAATAGGACTAGTCTGATATGCTCCTCTCTAAAGATTTTGGGATTTAATTTTAATTTGATGCTGTTTGCTTTTAAAATACAAGATTCCTTCAGGACACAAACATCCTGCCATTTTAAATATATTATCTAACTTAAAATACTAGTAGGGGAGCTTCCTAAATTAGATTTCATTGATTAGGAACTGCATATGGGGGGAAACTGAAATATGCTCCGAGAAGTATTACTCACATTGCTTTGTTTTCAAGAGAAATTTTGTGCACCACTTGTGAAAACAGAAAGGTTAAGATTAGAAGCGATTAACTTATTCATGTGATTAAGATAAATTCATATGTACTTTCTGGTTCCTTACTAGCGTGATGCTTTGGAAGTCAACTTGACTTACAAATGAAGATGGACTTTAGTCCAAAAAAGCCCTGTTTTACAGAAGACTTGTGACCTATTTTGTCTGCAAAATGACTCTGAAAGGTACCAGGTCTCAAGCTTCCAACGTCGTCAGTGGAACAAGACAGCATGTCCCAAGGCCTCCCTGCCCACAATTCCTACCACCTTCACTGAATAAAAAAATCAAGCTAAACAAAGCTGCATGTTGCCATGCCTTTGAAGAAGCACATGCTTTTCCCACTGAATCCTACCCAGCTGCTGCACTTTCTGAAATGCCTAATGCAAATACAGATGAGTAGCTTCTAATCTTGTTTACTCCTCTTCCCTCTTCCTTTAACAGACAGCCACTTCTGGCAGCGTTATCAAGTGAACTTGGGGAAAAGGAATTTAAAAGTGCTCTTCTTCAAAATAATCTCAGTGTATTTTACATCAGTGCAAGAATGCTAAGAATATAAAAGACGGATGGTGTCTTTTCTTCCCTTCAAAAGACACAATAATTCCTAGCCTTGCCAATTGGTGGAAAAATAGTCAAAACTACCGGCTGCAATTATGGTAATACACTGTCTCGATGTTTCAAACACTCATACCAGGACACTGCTTGGAGAGCGAAGAGGACGGAAGCAGCGTTGCTCATGCAGTGCTGTGCAGCTCAAGAGACTCTGGCTCAGGAAGCAGAACATCTAACTGTCTCCTTGGTGTAACTGTCTCTTAAGACATGGCTAAACGAGAAATAGGAAAAAAGCTGAGCCGCAGAAAGTTGAGCCAGGGCCACGGGGGATCCCCCCAGGGCTGGTACCCAGGGCAATCCCACCCCAACTGGTGGGTGGCTGGGGCAGCCTCAGCCTGGGGCACTGGGCACCTCTGTAGGGATGAGCCATGATGTCCACCCATGGGTGGGGGTCAGGATCAGGCCTGGTGAGGGTACCAAGGTTAGACGCAGCCCTGGGATGGCCAGGCAGGGCCAGGTACACAGATCACTTCTTCTTTCCCCAAATCCTCCAGAAGGTGCCCAGGAGCAGACAGGCTGAAAACAGAAGGACAGTGGTTCATTTCAGATCCAGATTTCTTTGGCTGTTGAATTGACTGGGATGGCCATTTCTGATTCGGTCACACTGTGTCAAGGCTCACTGCACTTTCCCAGCATGTGAGAAAGCATGGAAGAAACCTGCACCATGTTTTGGCAATACCTGTGCAGTGTACAGTGAATCTAGCTGAAGTCCCTTCAGTGAAAGTGCCCTTACTTCAGTGGGGGTTGAGAAGAGGTAAGAGAGTCCTTGTGATATCCTCCAGCAGACGACGGGATCAATCAAACACAACCTCTGGTTTCCCACTAAAGAAGCATCGTGAGACAGTGTTAAAGGTTGCTGTCAGAATTAGCAGAGATATTTTACCATGCACTTTTGACATGGTATCTGTCTTGAATTTGTGCTTAACCAAAACTGTACAAGCCTCACTTCAGGCTCACGCTATACTAAATTTCTAACTAGAGAATGCAAGCGAGAATCTACAAGCTGATGATTTCCGCTAGTTTGTGTTATCATAAGCAATATAGAAGTGTTTATTAGCAAAAATTATGGATGGCCATGAATCCATTATGTATGTTTCCTTCTTCTAGAACCACTCCCCTTAACTTAATGTAAATTAAGGTACAACTTTGTGTGCTATGTTTACTAAGGAGTTACAAAGTACGAATAAAAGATGTTTGCAAAGATTGTGGAGATATCCAGACAAAAGGAGACATGCTGCAGTGCCCAGCACAAATTCAAGGTTCACAAAAAGTTATTAAATTACAGTAACCCCCCCCCACACACACTTCTTGCAAATTCATTTAGAGATGCTCATATTTGACAATTGTTACCAAAAAAGCATCAAAGCTGCTACTTCTAAGTTTATTTTTTCACCTTTGTCTTTCTCAGCTAAGGTTTTACAAAGTGCTTTTTCTTTCAACATTTCAGCTAAGTAGTCAGGCAGTAGCTTGCACTTTTAAGTAAGAGACTAGGCAGCCAAACGTGGTACATCCCTTTTATATCACTGCATCCAATTTACTTGAAGACCAGCAATTTACTAGCAGCTCTAATCCTGGGCTGTCCTCAGCCACAAGAAACAATTATACCAAACTGTGGGATGCCTTCAAAATTCCCATTTGTGTTGTACATCAGTGACTTACAGATCTATCCTGCTCTCCTAAGTGTCTTTACGGGGTCAACCTTCTCAACAGGGAGCAGTTATCCTGAACAAAACCTTACTCCACTGGTTCAATGGCCTTTGAGTTCAACTCTGTTTGCACACATAGGTGGGATCCCTGGAAAAGGTATTTTGTACAAAAGCACCAACATGCAGTGGATGGCATCTGACCCAAAGACGAAATTGATAATTTTGATGCAAATAACAGAGTTGTCAAAAAATGCCTTTTACTGTTCTGACTGCAGCGCACATTCCTTTAGAGAAGTTTTGATATAGCAACTACCCAGGTCTTCTCTGTGGTATTATCGAATGAAGTTGATTAATGACTGTAATTAAGCCAAAATAGCCCAAAGTTTAAGAAAGAATAATCCACACAACTTTTAGGATCTCTCTGGATAAATATGGGCTTAAATGAAAATACTCCACTATGGCACAATATAGCATGTGGCTTGTCAAACACACATATAAGATTGTGAGACCGGTTTCTCCCTGTTAACTCACCTCCACAGCATTGCTGGTACCCCATTTCTACTCTGGACTCAGAGCATGTTATAGCATATTTAAGAATTGATAAAAAACCTTAATATTTATTCTTTAACATAGCTCTTGGCAACAAGAAACAACCTGCCACATGCAGCCAAAGTAATATAAAATATCTGATATAGTTTTAAAAGTGTGAGAAGTCATCCTCACAGATTGTTTAAATTTATTTTTTGTCCAGTTCATCATCAATAACCAGGGATTTTAAAAGTGTTTATCTTCTATAAAACAAAATCACAACATCTTAATGTTTCTGACCCTGCCGAGACAAGACCTACTGTACCTTAAAGATATTTAAGGTTTAGGGCTAAATTATGGCTAGAGAAGAGGTTGTTTTTGTGGGAAAATTAGAGATTAATGGGAAAAAGAGACTATACTTCCATGATTCTTTTTTTTTATGTTAAATGTTTGAAAACTTCCAAGAGGTTGAATACTACATATTCATTTCTGTAGATACAGATTAATGTGTAAAGTGTAAACTAAACACACATGTTATCCCATGGTATCATAACTGCGTTAATAAGTAATTTTTCACACAGACTAGATGCACACTTTTAATATCAGGACTTTGAAACACTGGGATAAATTTATGGAAATTACGTAAAACCTTTACTCTTTGGTATCTTATATATATGCAAAGAAGGGATTTCATATTTAATAAGGATTTATGTATCATAAGTAACCCCTTATTCATTGCTACTTTTATCCATATGCTTTATTCAACCACGTAGACTGAAAATGAATATAAATTTGAAGTCACCTTCAATTAAATCAGGTATTCAGCTGTCCATGAAAGAAGGAGAATAATAAACACTTATGGTAGGATGTGGACAACTGAAAAGAAGAGGAAAGCAGGCGAAGCATTGTGCGGTTGGCAGCAGAACAATAGCTGTAATCTCTGACCTCACAGACACAGCATATTGTCTCCAAAATAATATTTCACAAGAAAGAATAAAACCAGTGGCAACCAGGAGGTTAGCGAGTGTGCAAATGAAAGAATACACTTATAGTACGCCCACATAACTTACAACCAAACGTAAGAGATGCGCTAAAGACTGTAGAAAGCAATACTGAAACAAACAGAAACAAAAGAGGAAATGAAGAACTTTAGAAATCAAAAGGTGGCTTTGAGTCACCACAGGCTGAAAATCAGTCATCTGTGCTGATTCACAGCCCTTACACGTCTAGTGCCAAGTGTCTCGTCTCTCCTCTCTCTTCATAAACGGAGGAGTGTGGACACAATCAGCCCTCTGGTATCTACCTCTCTTTTCAAGAACAGGCTTTGGCTCATTGTGCTTTGTACAGGGAGAAGAAACACAGCTATCCAAGCCAAAGTCTGCCACATCCAATCAGGGATTTGCATTGATCTTACCCTGTGCTTTGAGTGCTGATATATAATTTAGTCACTCAAGAACGCATAATAAAAAAAAAAAAACAACCTCACACCATTGAAATTCACTTCCAAAGGATGGTTTCCAATTTTGTGTCTTACTGTAACAAAATAGTTCAAAAGGTTATCTATCTGTAAAGCTTAACAAGCCTCGTAGCGGCACACAAAACTCCAATTTCTATACTCCTGTGACAGGCTTTTAGCTTTGGCACCGGTATTACATACAAATGAACCCACCGGTGCAAAACACAGCATATGGATATTGGGTTTATGACGCTCTACACTTGCTTGCCTTTTCCTCTTTGTCTGTGTGTTTTTGTGAGTACTAGAAAAAAGGAAACAGCAGACAGTCTAAATCTAATATTATACAATAACTTTAATTGTTTAAATACTTCTTTTTGTTTAAAAACATGAACGTTGTTTGCATACTTCTGTTATAATGACTGCCAGGAGCTCTATTTGAGATGGCTCTCCAGCAAACACTTTCCCTTTGGCTATCTTTTTCCTGGTCACTGTTTTCTGTGTCAGACACTTGCTCATCTTCACTACACAGATTAAATAATTAATGGAGCCACAAGACATCTTTTCTACTGTAATGTAGCTGATAGCCACTGGAGAGAAGTAGAAAAACTATGTTGAAGGTTGCACGAAGGCTGACAAAGAGGAAAAAAGAGGTTGAGGAAATCATTCTAAATCAGCTCAGCTTTGGATCAATATCCAAAAATCCCTCTGGGCACACATGGGCTGGGACGGGGCTGGAGACCGAATACAGCTCTTCGGGTGATCAGGCCGAGAGCAGCCATCAGAATTGGGACCTGAACTAAAAGTGGGTTTTGCCCAGCATAAATCTACCTACTAAAGCTGGAAAAGCCATGGAGGTAATCGGACTGATAATAGTAAGATCAGCTCGTAACAGCAAAATCCACCTAGATTCCTAAATAGAGTTGGACATTTGGCATCCAAAAATTAGCTCAAATAGAATATTCACCCGGCCAAAGGGAGAAAAGACCATCTCCTCAGCCAAAACCCACCTAATATAACAGTTCTACAAGACTGGAGTAATTTTTCACTGAACAGCTCTAAATGTAACCATTTCTGGATCGAATAGCATGACAAAGTAAGGTGCTTTTTAAAAATAGTTTTTTAAAACAAGGTTAAGGGTGGTCCGAGAAATCAATGGCCACAAAGGGAACACCAAACCTTACCTGCCCACCAACTTTTCTGCAGCCTCTCTAGTTATAGAAAAAAAGCAAAGAGCAAACGATGGCAGAGGCAAAGAGAAGGGGAGAGGAAACGAGACTGGAGTCGCCTGGAGTGTGCCAATATTCTCTCCAAAGAGTTCATACACTGTGTCAGAAGATTAATGTAATAAATCAATTAATAAATATGTAGTGCTTAAAGACTGCCACACTGTATCAGAATGAAAATTAGTTTAGGGGAGAGGGTAATGTAGATACATAACTGTACTTCATCAAAAAACTGACAAGGACCTAAAATCCAAAAGAGAAATATGTTTTAATGTGATTTTTTTCTTCATGCTTGCATTTTTTTCAGACGTCAGTAAAAATGTCTCTATTGACATCACCAGCAAGGCTGCACCTTTATGCAATAAGGCAACAGAGTGTACTTTGCATATCATACATTTCTAAGACACTTCCATCCCTACAGAACAGATTAAAAAAATCTGGTCTTTACTAAAGGTAAGGTAAATATCTTAAATTTTGCCTATTCCTTAAATCAAAACCTTCTATTCTCTCACTGCTTCATTAGATGCTGGCATCTCATCTTTTCTGTACATATTACCTGCCTTTCATTGTCCCAGGCTTAACAACTATCCTTTTTTTATGGACTCTATAAATACACGCATGTGCACATATATATAGTGCCTTACAAGGAGCATATATGACCTCCTAGTGTGTTAAGACAGTAAATCACACTTTCCCATTCCCCATTCTATAATATCCTGGAGTTGTAAATACAAATATCGGAAATGGGTCTCATATAGTTTTTAAGCCTCTGATTTTTCTTAAATACTACTAAATTTCACCCTTAAACTTTTCACTTGAATTTGTCATAAATGAAAAAATGTAACCTTGCGAAATTACATAGTATGGAAGAAAATACATTATCTCACATGAACTATCAAGAAAACCCCTCTTTGCAGTCAGAAAATACTAATAAAAATATCTAGCTGTAGAGAAAACAGGTTGGTGCTGGGAAGCAAGAAGAATGAAGAACCCACAAGAGGACATATGTATCATGAAATTTTCTTAAAAATCAAATCTCTCTTTTCTCTTGCAAAATTGCATGTGCCGGTGGTGTTTGATTAAAAACAACAATAAAACAATTCTTACCGTCATAACCATCCATCAGAACTGCCTCAAATAATATAGTTACACATCAACGAGTTTTAGCATTTTTATATACTTGCACAATGACCGCAGCTTCAACTTGTGCAGTAAAACTTAACATATAAACAACAAGAGAGAGAGAATTTATGTTCTTTGCTACAGTCCCTAAAAATTAAAAAGCTAACCCACAGTTTTACTAAGCTCTTGCATGTAGGATATATTAGAATATAAAGGGAGATCCTTGTATGTACCTACACATAAGCAAAACCATTGCAAATTTATATTCCCTTGTTAGTTTTGGAGAATGGATTTGCAAACATTTGTCAATGAAGACTGTAGGAAGAGGAGAAAAAAAATGCTCGCAGTTTTCAGGAAGCAAAAATAATTAATATTCTTTTTACTTGCAGAGACAGAAAAGCTTTGTTAATGAATTTTTTTGGTGATTTACTACAACACACTAAAGCAATACTTTATGACCAATGAAGTAAAAAATTAATATCGTCTCATGTAGATGGTCATTCCTCATTAGTTATAAGGAACCTATTTTTAATTTGGAGATTTTTATTTAATTAGTGTCACACATCTCAAGGCTGTCTTATGTCAACTCTTGTAATGACTTGATGTCTATGCGCAATAGAGAATGGGCTGCTAATAGTGTCTCAGTTTGAGAAAAATGGTAATGAGGTGAACAAAAGAAGTGTTAATTACTTACACAATTAAGAGTACCTAATACCAGCAACACTGTAACACATCAACACTTATGTTATAGATATTTACATATCCAAAGTGTGTAAATGTCAGTGGAAAAATGCATGTAGATGTTCTTTATCGAACAATATAGTGGTGTAATAGAACAGCTGGATACAACACAGCATATGATATCTGAATCTCTGCAGCATACTAGCTCTATTAGACATCATAAAAATGTGTTTGACTATATTTACACACATCATCCATCTATATATGTTCTATTCTATCATGTTCCAGCTCGCCTCTTCATTAGACTGCAGAAATTCTATTAAAATAAGGGAATAGTAGGAGTTATTTACTGGATCATATCTGTAACAAGCTCTGGAAATTTTGCTGGAAATCCTTCTATGGCGTCCATCTTACGGACGTTTATGCACCTACACACAACCCCAGAAATGTCTATGGACTGAGACAGAATTTACTAAGTTCATGTTTGCATCAGTAGAACTGGAATTCAAACCCAGAAATAGTTCTCAAGTCCCAAATAACGTGAAATTTCACAGGGTTTTATGAGATTTATAACATAAGACACAAGTGTTTTAAAAACAAGAAAGGACTAGAACTTACACTGATACCTTAACTTCTTATTTTAAACAGCAAAAAATGAAGTTTCCATCTCTTATGCAATACATCAAGACTTTTTAGTAGATGATATTAGTATCACCATGCGTGTTTCATTTATGATTTTGGAGTAGAAATTTAGCATTAAAATGTGTAACTGTGTTCTATAACCAGATGACAATTTAGCTTAGAGGGCCAATATTTTCTAAGTATTTGAGCTGTTTTTTTAAAAAAAATTGTTATTAAATCTTCATTACTTATTAATTTTAAAGATTATCTTATATGTTTAATTCAGCTTTACTGCAGCAACTTAGAAATACAACTCATGCATTTTTAAACTGAGCTAGGTGGTTTGTAATCATAGTTATTCATTTTTATTTTGTACACAGACACATAAATGTAAATTACATCTTATTAAAATCAATTGTGTTACTTGTTTAATTATGTGACTTGTTCCTTCTTATGCAGTCATGCACTGAAATTATGAGAACCAATTTTAATTGTTCTAAGTACAAAATTTAACACTATAAAAGATTTAATCAGGTTTGTTGGAGTATAGACTATATCAAAAACATAAAAATGACAGGGCTACATATTGTACAGACACTGAGGGTCCTATTTGATTTAGTATTGGCCTATAACTATAAACTGACCTGGAATGCCTTTAATTTCAAACAAAAAGTAACATATGTTGTAGTGTGTATCAAAGTAAAGTTTCCATCTCTCACAATATATCCATGTCCTCACTTCCTTAGAAACAAATGTAGGTGAACCAAAACTCATATGGACAAAAATTAGAACAGCTGGTAAAAAATCCTGTATTACTTATAGGCAATGTTAAACTGGTAGTTCTCGGAGACTTCTAAAAGGCTTTGCAGCATGATAGGTACTACAATTCAGAGAGAAAATTCGTTTCATATGTTTACCAGCTACAAAATAAAATAAACTTCCCTCCCCATTTTTGTACTCCTAGAGTAATTCTAAAGAGGCGTTATTTAACATGATTCAGCTTTGGCTGTATCTTTTTCCGAATACAAAACCAAAGTGCCTTCAGATAACAGTGCAGTGAAAGCAGACAAAGAACCCATCTTAGACACAAATGCAGTAAGTCTTCGTGAACAAGGCAACACACTCTAGCCCTTTCAAGCCAGATCTTCCCCCATTATTGGACATGTACTAATGAAATTCATGGGAAAGTTCCGGCTCATTCAGCTCCATTCCCTTTGAAACAAGATTTTGCTGAACTCAAGGCCAGGCCACCTGAACTGCGACTGAGTGCAAACACCCAGAGATGTGATCCTCATTCACCTCCTCAGCAACTCCTGGAGGCTTTTGCTGGTGCACAGGCAAGACTGCAAAGAGCTGAAGTGCTCACGGTTTATCCAAAGTAATGCTTTAAAATGTCGGTTTCAGTGTAATTCTGTATAATAATGTTGTTTGAAACAAAAATTGGTAGTTCACCACTAAAATAATAGTCCAGCACACTGGAATTTCCAGGAGCCAGTGCCTGGCTTGTAACAGAATCCTCACCGAGAGAAGGGGACAGGCCGCTAGAGTTACAGAGACTCTTTCTCCCTCATCAGCCAGTAACACAGGTTTTTTGAGTGGAACATTTAGGTTTTTCATTGCTTATAATGTATTTTAAGCTTTCCACCATGTCCTAGAAGAGCTGAACACTTCAGAGGACTCAAGAGGAAAGGGCTTCCAGAAGTGGAGGGACTTTGGGAGAGGCAAAGGGAAGTGAATGGTAATACCTGAATGCCAATACCTACTGAACACTGGAAGACAACAACCCAAAACATGTTCAGCTTTTAATCTTCTACCGTATCTGGCAGCACTACTTCTAAAAGCAAGAATGCCATAAAACTGAGGAAATGATAACGTTGCAACAGGAAAAGTCTGACCAAAACCTGCTATGCCTACATGTGAATGATCACTACAACTTGAGTAAGAGCAGCTCGTGCAAATCTCAGGTGCGACTTGCTCGAGACTTTCCTACCTGGCAAGGCATGCTGTGAGGAGGTGTTGTAGAGAGAGAAGAAAGCCACCTACTCCCAAGAGGAAGCTTAAATGAGGAAAGAGAAGTAGCTGGGTTTTGTACTTCATCTTGTACTTTATAATGGTAGATGCCCCATCCCTGGAAACATTCAAGGTCAGGCTGGACGGGGCTCTGAGCAACCTGATCTGGTTGAAGATGTCCCTGCTCATGGCAGGGGGGCTGGACCAGATGACCTGTAAAGGTCCCTTCCAACCCAAACTATTCTATGATTCTATGATCTTCTCAATCTTCTTTCTCTTCTCTTCTCTGTTCAATAAAGCAGTGCTGTGAAGCCACGAGATTAATCATTTGTGACTAGGGAAATCACTTCCATCAAGGGGAGCTTGAGACAGTGCTTACTAAATAATCCAGCCTTTACTGGTACTCATCAAGGTGTAGCAGAGGTGTGTGTGTCATGGAAAAGTCTTTAAAAATGATACTCCAAAATTAGAAAAAAACTTTGTGTTTTATATAACAATATATTTCAATGGATCGAAGCCATTATTAAAAGCCTAGGTTTACAATCTATTTAGAACAAAAAAAACCTCAAACTAACTTCCTGTTATGAAATTATGAAATAAAATCAAACCAGTTCCATATAAATCTATATGAAATGGTAAAAAATTACACAGAAAAAAGAACACATAACACAATTTGTCTCAACATCTGTGCATGCTATTTTTAGAAAGGTTTTATGTATCTATCTGCACTAGAAGTTTATGGTGATAAACTAATTAGGTAAAATTAGTGTGTTGAAGAGAGAAATGAAGATATGCTTGTGTTTTTAACACTCATAAAAACAGTTTATTGAAAGTATTTAATCTCTTTCACAACAGGACGAGTAGTGACGAGATTTCCAGTTAATCACAACAGAGTGTGCTGAGCTGGACTTATGATAGCTATTAAGACTATTTGCCCCAATATTGGGCTGTAACTGTCAAGAATCACGATTTAAAAATGTATTCAGGTGAGTAGTTGTAACGTTTTCAAACATCAAACCCAAGGAAGTGTCAGAATGGTTTATAAACAAGATGTATATTATGCTGGTTTTATATATAAGATTCTCAACTTTAGAACATGCTACTCTGTCACAATAAAAGTGGAGTTTCTGTCTAGAACTTTTTTACTGTCTTGTCCTAATACATTGTGACTCAACAGTTACAGGAAAATTCAATATAGAAAAAACATTATTTAACACTGGATCTATATTTAGCAAACAATCTAAAGTTCTTTACAGATCTATAAACAAATCTTTTCAGATTTAGACAGGAAAAGCATACAATTGTCCCTGTAATTTCATGATGAATTAAAAAAAAATAGAAAATCCTTTACCAAGTGTTGAGTAGAGAAATATTATCCTTCCCATTGATTTACCTGTAGCAATATAGACCTAGGCCATTTCGGTATGCATGAATTTTCTGGTATGAACTTGGTATTTTCAACTCCAATTCTATACTGAGCTTTACATGTATGGGCACAGAATCCTGCCCTTCAAGAACAGTGGTGACACTAATGACATCAAACTGATTATTTTTCTATTGCATTAAAAAAAAACCCAAACCAACAAAAACTTGTAAGACGTGGTTCCTAAATACTACTAGTGAATTGGTGTTCAGTAATGATTGCTGAGAATGAGCACTACCTATAAAATGGATAGGCTTGCTGCAGCTCTTAATAAGTGCTGCAATTTAAGTATCTTTTGAGTAGGGACATTTGTTGTTCACTTTAAATAAAAAGTGGAAATTTCCCAGGAAAAGTGACAGTACATAAGAGATGCTGTTGGGGTATTGGTGATTTTTTTAAAAAGTTTACAACGGTTGACTAAATAATGACAGAAAGTATAAATCTGATAACTACAGAAGATGCTTGGGTAAGTTTGAATGCTGTCAGAAATATTTACACTCTTTACAGTCAGATTATAGGAGAAGTAGTTAATTTACTTGAATATAATTTCAATAAATTCCTTTTGTGGTTACTGAACCTATCTGCTTTGCTCTGGCATTTGGTGAAGCACAAAAGTCACTTTATTCTGATGAAGGCAGCTCAGAAAGAAAAGACTGTAATATTCGTATTTTACCTGAATACATTCCTAAGGACTTTTAGGACATATATATTTAAAATATTCAATTTACAGACTGCTGCATTGACAATGTTATCCTATTAATCTCAATAGTTTGCCTTTGTACTGTATATTTTTGGGTTAGGACCTAAAAAGTAACACAATTGTGTTCCTTTTCTTAACACTGCTTAGCTTTCATCCATGCTCAACTCTTATTAACCTTAAGCAACTTCCACAAGAGCCGGATATGATTTTAGTTATCGCATGTTCATATTTTTTTAATGTTCAGTTTCGTAAACCTCAATGTCTCTTCTTTCCTTCCAAAGTAAAGCAATCAATGGTGTCCACAGATATTTTGCTTTAAAAACATTTTGCAAACATTTAATTTTGTGTCTGTTCACCACCTCCCACACCTTCAAAAGTTCTGGGTCTACATTCAGAGCATGTAAGGCATATGGAGTAAAATTAGGTGAAATCTGGACAACTAAATTCAATATTGAGATTGGAAAAGCCCACTAAGCTCGGTAAGGGACATCCATTTTCACTTCCAAGCGGCACAATGTAGAAACACCTGAGATAGCTCAAAACAGAGGTGTTTACATAGCACACTGAACCGTCGTGGTACAGATGCTAGCTCAGCTGCCACAAAAAAACTTTAAATTAATTTAAATGAATTTATGTTGATCATTAACTTCAGCTAGGATCAACCTGGGCTTTCAGTGCTGCAACTATACGAATGCTGGTTCTTATAGCCCTAAGGCAAAGAGGAAACTGAATATTGTTTGTTATTTCCTAGCCAAAGAACTGAACTGCAGGTTAAGAAGGATGGGAGTTGCTAATTGACTGAAGAATTTGTATCGTCTTTTTTGTGTTTTACTGGAAGAAGATGGAGGTAGGTACATTACCACAGTGTTCTTTTTGAGAGCTGTCCATTTGCTGCACAAATACTCCGCAGCAGTACGCAGTTTGAATGTGCATAATATTTTAGTACAAAGTCTGTAGGGATCCATTGTTGTGCCAAACTACCCATTTTTGCCTTGTTATTCTTGCATAAAAAGGAAAAAATGTCGGAAGCTCTCCCTAGTGAAACCTGCATTTGTTCTCTGACTAAAAACAGAGACTAAAACCAATAGTGTTTGTTTTACTGTCAATTTGTGGTGGTTGATTTGCCCATTTTGCATCAGAATTTTTTGATGCCCTTCTGAATCCAAGAAGATCAGTTAAGAAGATCAGTAGCTGGGATAACTTTTTATCCCCATTTTGCTGTTTCAAAAATGATGTCTCATTCTTGTGCTATTATTTTTTTTTTTCATTTTTAAAAGAATGTAGGAAATTTCTTTTTTCCTGATCTTTGACCTACACGTCTCAATTATAAAGACTATAAGTAAACAATGGAGTTGGAGGGAAGTATTTTAAATGTAACTTTTATTCTTGCTCTTTCTCACAGAAGCTTTTTGCTTTTTCCCACACTACAGATGATTAAAAAAGAGAAGCCCACACCATGAAGAATGGTATCAGCCTCTGGACCTCTTAACTACAACAAATACTTAAAGAGTGATGTTTCCCTTTCTCTCTGCTATTGTCCTGTGGACGCTTTTATGGCCAAAAAAAATTAAATATGCTGTTTGGGGGACCTTTCTCCCATCTTTTGTTATCTCTGCCTCCTGGTGGTCTTTGTTTTTTCAGTTTTTATTTAAAAAAAAATACCACTTTTAAGTGCTTCTTTAGTCCTGACTTATTTTCTGCTGTTCACATTCCATTCTCTGACAGTCACTGGTTTTACCCTGGTGCACTTACTTTACACATTAAAAGAAAGGTATTGAAGCTGAAGCACAATGTAAAAATATTGGCCCCATTTTTCCTTGGAAATATATTGCCTAATTTTCAGATCTGTTCTTCGGAATCTTATTCCTCAACTTAGCCTGCATCAGGTCTGCTTCAAGGTAATTCTCTTTTATCAGAAGAACAGTAAGAAGTAAACATCCCAGCCTATGAACCAGTATCCAAATAAATTTCAAGGACTTTATTTTACAGTTAAACAGAAATGCTTTTCCCATTTACATTCATAAAACTACAGTTGTGAGGCTCCTTGCTCCAGGCAGTGGCTCATGTGAGTATTAGTTTAAAAAGTTTCTCCCCCTCACGCTGCCTACAGAGTAGCTACAGAATCCATCAGTAGGTATAGATATTAAAGATAAAATTAAAAAAAAGAAATGGTATTAACACAAACATATCTGCATAGTCAAAGTAACATTGGAAGTAAAACCCAGGATCAGAGACAATAAATCAGGTAACAGATGCATGCAGCAAATGGGGGAAGGAAAAAAAACCCAAACCTTCAAGATCTACGTTTGCTATCGCATTTTTGTGCACTTCTTTTCTTAAAGACCTACAGTGTTTGCTGAAAGGCTTGGATTGGTAAGAAAATAGCTTCTTCCTTAATTTAAATGAGTTGAAAAAATAAGGTCTTACATATCTCTCTATATATTCAATAAACGTATTTGTGTGTCTACAGATAGATAGATATTTTATTCACTGCCATGGAGGCACATTTATATGTAGAAAGATAAACAAGAGGAAGATTTGTAGAGCTCCATAAAAGTTCCAAAACCTCGTCAGTACTCTCATTGTTTCCCTGGTATATTTACTGGTGTGCAGACTCAAACAGCTATTACCTGAAAGATTTTCAATCAGAGGTCTAAGTTAACTTCCTTAGTTCCCAGCCAAGCTCTTAGAGCAATTGCCATGGTTTCTGAACAAAGAACTCCATGGGCTTAGGTGCCTAAAAGCAGAAACCTATTTTTTAGATACTTAAAGTGTGAGACATTGTGAGTTTCCAAAAATCCATTGTTCTCAATGAATTATTCAAAGGTTAAATTTTACATCCACGAAATCAGTTTATCAGACCATTGACATTCTGTACTTCCACTGCCAGGATTTTAACTGGTATAACAAGTGGATTTTGAGACAGGCACACCATTTTGTTCATCATTCAGCTTCTTTTTCAGAGGCGTTACATTATTTGATGACTAATTGCTGTACTGAACATCCTCTTTCCTGTTACACAGTTTGACTTTTACACAGTTTTTGGGTAGTGTACGGCGAGCTTTGCTTTCAGAGCGACTGTGCCATAGGGGAAATGGAATTCATGCTTGGCCTATTGTGCAGAACTGCCAATTTCGCTACTGCACGGCTATCTCAAAGCATGACTTTTAGTTCACAGCAAATCTCTTCCCTTTCTGAACATGAACTGCAAATTATACAATTAGTGTCCTTTTGTATCTGAAGAAAGAAATCTAAATGTTAACTAAATACATTTTTTCCTCTTGAAGTGTATTCACAATGGCGTCTCAGTCTTCTTAGTCCACCAACCACAGGCTATTAATAGTCTTTTTTTTTTTCTTCAGTCTTCCCATTTCATCTCACTTCTGAAACTCTATTTACCACCAAGATTTCATTTTTCTGAACACTTTTGCATCTTTGTTTTCATCAGCTTCAGTTAGTTCCCTGTCCCATAGCAATTCGAGGGAGACTGTACATTTTACCAACTTTCTCTCATCTTCTAGAGAAGTAGATTTCCCAACAGATCTCAGTAAAAGCAAAGAAGATTTTTGTAACAAAACGTAGGCAGACTTTCGAATGACCCCTTTCACCATTTATAGAGGTTTACGCTTTTTTTAATTTGTCTTTTCTTATTGAGAAATTTCTGAGGTTTTCCATTGCTAATCTTCATTAGCTGTTTTGCTACAGCTTACTTTTTCCTTTCTAAATAGAAATGGAATAGGAAGAAGAAAATTGGTTTTGTTTTCTGAAAATGGTCCCCAGAATGTTGTAATCTAGCTGAGATTTCTCAACTGGAGCAGAAGAAACACGTGAACTTGAATTTTCCACATCTTTGATGAATACTCTAGCCACTGGATTATTCTGTGCTCTCTGATATCATAACTTTCTCAATAACGTTTAATTAAAACTGATAGTGTCCATGCAGAGTGTCTATTTCAGCATTCAGCATCTCCTGTTCACCAACAAAGTCCATATATTCCAACATAACCACATAACTCTTAACATAACAACACAACTCTCTGTCTTGCACCAGTTCATATTTTTGAGACTGTACCCTCAGTGTCTGCATTGTCCATTACCATAGCTCTTAGACAACATCAGTAAGATCAGTAAGTAAAATAATTTTGTTTTGCTTTGTTTTTTAATGGGCAAGCTGAGACTTCTTCAGCCTGTAGCTTAAATTGTTTAGCATTTCAGATACCATCTGGTTTGTGCTGGACACATGCCATAGACAGACAAATACTTACAGAAAGAGACCTGGTTGTTATTGCCACATTCATCCTTTGGCTCTGTTTTTTTAGACTGCAAGTCTTTCCTGGTTTATAATCATATTTACTTTCATTTGCAGGAAATCATCCTCTTTTAACAGACTACTTTAGATTTTATTTTAAATACAGCATGCATGTGAACCGAAGAAAACAAATAATCAATTTTCATAAGGGCTTGGAACCTTCTGCTACCTCCCATCACTTCTCATAAGAACGGTGGGTAGTGTCATCAGGTAGGCAACTTTTAGACCAAGAACAAGTGATGCAGCAAGAGTTATTTCAGCCTTGACAGACAACTCCACCCCCGGCCCGTCATGCACCCGTTACAATTCAGTGAAATGAAAAGCAGTTTTCAATGGGGAGAAATTGATTTTATGCCTGCACTGAACTTGGCAAAACTGCCTCATAAAGAAAGGGGTATTTTATTTTGTTTTCTTCCAAGTTTTGAAAAATTACTAAAACCAATTTTTTCTTTTTTTTTCCTGCTATCTCCTTCCAGGTTTTATGAAAGGATAGTTCTCCCTGTCAAAGACTGTTTGAAAGTTAAGAAGCATCGTCACACGTATGCACTCACAGAGCTGGCAACCAAATACCTTAATTCTCCTTATGTCTTCTAAGAGCTTCCCAGTAGAAAGCTGTAGGTAATTAAACCCCTTCTCCCTCCTGTATGCAATTCTGCAGGCACTATGACTACTGTTCTGTTTTCTTTTACAGGAACTCGACAGGACCAAAATCCAGTAGCGTGGTGATGCTGGGAAGTCAGCGCAACCTCAGACATCCCTTGAGCATGGCCAAGTTTGATCATGTTCATCCTGGAACGCAACAGTGCGCCGCATGTTATAGAAACAGATTATCACTTTTGATTCTTGTAAGTGTCTCCTATTCAACCAAGCATGCCATCCTTCAAACCCGTATCTTTTTTCTGGTGGCAATGCTGTAACCACTGGTTCAATCCCTTAGACGAAAACTTCTAAAGCCAGACTGCTTGTTTGAAGGCTGCATTGTCACAAGCAGCTGCGTTAATTAAAGTAGAAAATCCAAATGCTTTTATAGTTATTGATGCTTTGAAGGAATTGAAGCTTTTACAAGCTGCTTTTCCAGCTGTTATCTCACTTTTTCACCTAGCTCTCCCTGCGCCTTCTCGCAAGTGTTTTTTCCCTTGACCTAAAGCGATTTACAGCTGAACTATGTTCAACAACTGGGAAGACCGCTTGAGTGGCTTGACATCTGTTTCCATACAGCTAGAGATCTCTCCGTCACCCTTGATCTGAGGACAGTTGTTGACATGCACAGAGATTCAAATGATTGTCAGATCTGACTGTAATCGGTCTTTTGTAGAGCTTCAGTGAGCTGCTGAACAGAGATATAATCTCAGGAGAACAAGTCCCGCAGTGCACATGAGCTCACTGACATTTATTCTTTAGGCCAGCATAACGATCAGGCTTTGACCCTGTTTTGGTGCTTAATACGAAAACAACCTTAAAAGAAAAGGCAAAGGGGAAAAAATACTTACCCCTCTCCAATGTAAAACCTACACTCTCACCAACAAACAAACAAACAACAAAGATAAATAAAATTAAACTAAAAAACCACAAATTAACTCTATAGATAAAGTGCATTTTATCAAACTTGTTAGTAAGTCAAAATTCTCCCAAATTCTCCCAGAACTACCAGATTTGATTCTGATTCATTATCCTAATTTTCCTATCCTATCAAATTTTCCTATCCTTTCATTATCCCATCAAAATCTCTCTCCATTCCCTATGAAATGAGTAAGCCAAATGTTGACCCTTGTGATCCTTACACGAGGTGTGAGTGAAGGCCAGGATGTCACATTGGTCTTCAGGACATGGAGTGAATCTTGTCCATTCTGGTATGTAGGCAGATAAATAGGCAGGGAGATTGGTAGACAGGTAGGTAGATGGATGGGATATTTTGCTTATTTGTTACATCATCTGCATTTATGTCAGCAGAACCAACATTATGAAGGGAAGGGAGAGCACAGAGTGAATAGAGAAGTATACCCATCATTGATTTTTCTTTTTCTGCATTAGATGAAGCATACAGAAAGCATGCGAAAACACCATTTTCCAGTGACAGAGAGAGACTTCAAAAAGAAAAAGGCAAATGTCAGTAAAAAGATACAAAATAATATATGTGAAATCATTTTAAGAGGATGACGAACAGCAAGAACAGGAAGGATGAAGAACAGTAATTACATTTCTAAGAGAGAAAAGCTTTGAGAGCACTGGGTTTGATACATCTTTCAGTGGATGCGCCTTCAAGAGCAACAGCTGCTTTTATGTTGCTGACCCTTTAATGAAGTGCTACCAACTTTTAGTCAGAGAAATCTTTCCTGAAAACTGTTACTAAGTCACGCAGCAGAAGCCACTCCTCATGTATTTGTAACTGATATTTTTCATCCTTTTGTCTAGACACACCTGATCTGGGTATTTGGTAGTAAACAAAATCTTTAATCTGTGCAAGCAGGTAATGTAATCAAATGACAAAAGCCACTAGCTGCGAAAAACATTGATAAAAATAAAAATCAGATGAAACATCCAAAAAAGCCATAGTGGTAGCAAGTAGAAGACACAGCAACAAAATATAGAAAAAAACTGCACAAGAATCTGATGCAGGTCTGATGCAAGCATCTAGGGTATCACAAACTAGATGATGATGTACTTGTCAAAAACACTATTTCTGAGACAGGTAATTATTTCACTACAATGCAAAAGCATGAAGCTTCGCATGCAGCTCTCAGTAACACCGCTACATTAAAGAGAGCACACAACAGGTATTAGGTATGACACTGATTATTCACACCAAATAAACACTTTCACATATGAGCTCAGGCGTAACAAAAGGAGGCAGACTGGATGGCCATCAGAAAGTAAAGTCCAGGCTGGGAATCCTGCACACACCACCTCTGCGATGGTCTCAATAAACATTCTATTTACTCAGAACTACTTAAAAACATTTTAAAATGACACATTCCCAGTTTGAAGCAACATAAATTACTGAAAAATCATTCACATACACGTGGAACACACAGACAAGAACTGAACGCTAACTCAGAAACACAGCTCAGTTGCTGTTGTGGTTTAGCCCCAGTCGGCAACCAAATTCCACCCCACCACTCACTCACCCTTCCTCCCGTGGGATGGGGGAGAGAATTGGAAGGGCAAAAGTAAGACAACTCATGGGTTGAGATAAGAACAGCTTAATAATTGAAATAAAATAAAATAAAATAACAATAATAATGATAATAATGAATTGTAATGAAAAGGAAAACGAGAGAGCAAGAGAGGAACAAAACACAGAAAAAAACCAAGTGATGCAACCGCTCACCACCCGCTGACCAATGCCCAGCCCGTCCCTGAGCAGCAATCGCTGCCCCCGGCCACCTCCCCCAGTTGCTATACTGGGCATGACGCCGTATGGTATGGAATAGCCCTTTGGGCAGTGGGGGTCAGCTGTCCTGGCCGTGCCCCCTCCCAGCTCCTTGTGTGCCCGGCAGAGCCTGGGAAGCTGACAAGTCCTTGACCAGTGTCAGCACTGCTCAGCCACAGCTAAACCATCAGTGTGTTATCAGCATTATTCTCTTCCTAAATCCCAAACACAGCACTGTACCAGCGACTAGGAAGAAAATGAACTCTATCCCAGCTGAAACCAGGACAGTTGCCTTTAAATTAAACATTGCTACTAAATATATAGTATGTAAGGGAAACTAACAGGTACTCTGCCACAATCTTTATGTAACATAGCCCCTTTATACTACCTCACACACAAAATAAGAACTGTTCATGTGGTTTAATACAACTATGATCTTTACAGTCACCATTTGCTTCAAATAAAAAATGTTTACTGTACTATGGGACCCTGTAATTGACCAGAAATGCATCTATTTATACAAATCATCAAGAACTATTAATGGAAAAATGTCAAAGTTTGACTTAAATAAAATCTTCAAACAAGATTCCAATCAAGATTTCAAAATTATTTTCATTCCAGTCCCTGAATTCCAGGAAGAGATGTCAATATTGATATGTCCTTCTCATTTTTCTGACATATATATTTAGCTCCATTTAACATAACCTATGAGGCTTTAATTTGAAAAACATCAGATCAGGGTCTCAAGGGTACATTGATGGAGAGACAGTATGTAAATTACTACGTTCAAGTAATTGAATACACAGGAAAAGCAAAAATTGCATGGAAGATCATGCATAATTGGCTACACACTAAGTGCATGCACAATACATTTTTGAGCAATTTGTTTATTAGACCGATAATTGAATTTTTTCTTCTATTTGGAGCTATTAATATTCTCTAATCTTTCTGTAAGGCAGCTGATGTTCTTATTCCAGACTTTCAAGTATGATGCTGAGAGGCTAATATAGCTAACATCTATATAATTACATGGAGATTGTGTGGCTATATTAGTTAATATTTCGTCTTTATTTATTTATAACAACATAAATCAAGAGTAAGTTCACAGAGATCAAGGCAATTACAGGGCTATAAAATAGATGCAGGTAAACATGACCTACCCCATTAGAATAAAGGTTCATTATGGCTACTTTTCAAGTAGGAAGAATTGATTGACGATGGGGAGACTATTTCCCCTGAACAAAGTATCCAAGAGATATAGAACCCTTTCCCTGATAGGAATGATCATATTTAGTTATTATTCAAAATCAGGTGAACTGTTGATGCAATACACTTGCCAGCATAAGTTTCTTACTAGCCATTTGACTATTTACGTATCTCATGATGCCATACAGTTGGTTTCTGAATTCCAGTGACATTCCTTCCCTGCTTTGATCTCTCTTCAACCAAGCCAGCTATGAACATAATTTCACAGACGTACACGTGTCATTTCCTTTGCACAATTTTGTGAATAAAAGTATGTTTTTATTAATATTGCAAGGAGAAAATAAAAGGTCCCAGGAATAAATGAACAATTTATGGATTTTCTTGCAACTTGGACTGGCAAGTAACTCTTTGCAATATTTGCTTTGGTCTAATTGCTGATATATAATGACATTTTTACTTAAACTAAAGATCAAATCAAGGTTACTTGCAATTCTAATTAAAGCTGCAGCCTCTGAGTCCCAACTGGGTGAAAGAAAGATCGTACTGCTGGATGAACTGGCTTTCAAACGTCCCTGTGCTGTTTGTTGTTCCTTCTGTAGGTCCACAACAGGGTTAAGCAGTCCAACATTAACCCTGAGTTTGAGACTGAAGAAAGATTCTGTATGCTACCATTAAGATTAACAAGAGGAGATGAAAGAAAAAAAAACCAAACAACCTATCCTCTTTGCATCCCTGCTTCCATTCCGTCCTCCTAAATTTTGTAAAACCTATTACATATGATAATCACAAAATACCATTAACTTGAGGAACTAAGAAAATTTGCACCATTTCAACATGGTCTCTCTCTATTTAAATAAACACACATGAGAAGGATACAAATTTGCCAGAATAGAAAGAACTAGTCTTGAAAATGTGCTAATATTTAATCAATGAAGTTTGTTCAGAGGACTAGAAGATCTCCTTTATTCACTTAAGAAGTGCACATCCCTGTGCTGAACTAAAACACTAATGTAGAGACAGCCTGGTAGCGAGGCAGAATCATTGCTGTCTCCATTGAGCAAAGTGGGCAGAAAACTAATGCAGGGAAAAAAATATTTCTAAAGATGAGTTCTTGTCCTAACCACAGTGCGGTGGGCTGACCCTGGCTGGACGCCAGGTGCCCACCAAGCCGCTCTATCACTCCCCTCCTCAGCTGGACAGGGGAGAGAAAATATAATGAAAGGCTCCTGGGTCGAGATAAGGACAGGGAGAGATCAGTCACCAATTACTGTCATGGGCCAAGCAGACTCGACTGGGGGAAATTAATGTATTACCAATCAAACCAGAGTAAGGTAATGAGAAAATAAAAACTAAATCTTAAAAACACCTTCCCCCCACCCCTCCCTTCTTTCCAAGCTCAACTTCACTCCCAATTTCTCCACCTCCTCCCCCCGAGGGACACAGTGGGATGGGGGATGGGGGTTGCGGTCAGTTCATCACACGTTGTCTCTGCCGCTCCTTCCTCCTCACGGGGAGGACTCCTCACGCTCTTCCCTGCTCCAGCGTGGGGTCCCTCCCACGGGAGACAGTCCTCCACGAACTTCTCCAGCGTGAGTCCTTCCCACGGGCTACAGTTCTTCACGAACTGCTCCAGCGCGGGTCCCTTCCACGGGGTGCAGCCCTTCAGGAACAGACTGCTCCAGCGTGGGGCCCCCGTGGGGTCACACACAAGTCCTGCCAGCAAACCTGCTCCAGCGTGGGCTCCTCTCTCCATGGGGCCACAGGTCCTGCCAGCAAACCTGCTCCAGTGTGGGCTCCTCTCTCCACAGGGCCACAGGTCCTGCCAGGAGCCTGCTCCAGCACAGGCTTCCCACGGGGGGCTCACAGCCTCCTTCGGGCATCCACCTGCTCGGGCGTGGGGTCCTCCACGGGCTGCAGTGGATATCTGCTCCACCGTGGACCTCCATGGGCTGCAGGGGACAGCCTGCCTCACCATGGTCTGCACCGCAGCTGCAGGGGAATCTCTGCTCCGGCCCCTGGAGCACCTCCTCCCCCTCCTTCTTCACTGACCCTGGTGTCTGCAGAGTTGTTTCTCTCACACATTCTCACTCCTCTCTCCAGCTGCAACTGCTGTTGTGCAGCAACTTTTCCCCCTTCTTAAATACGTTATCCCAGAGGTGCTACCACCATCGCTGATGGGCTCGGCCTTGGCCGGTGGCGGGTCTGTCTTGGAGCCGGCTGGCATTGGCTCTATCGGACATAGGGGAAGCTTCTAGCAGCTTCTCACAGAAGCCACCCCTATAGCCCCCCGCTACCAAAACCTTGCCATGCAAACGCAATATGCCACAGCAGGACTTGTCAGCTCCCAGAGAGGTCAAGTGAGAGCTAAGGCCAGGGTAAGGATGGAGATGGTGGGGCATTTAGGGAGGAATCACATCAGTACCACATTGGATAAGCAAAAATCTTAACTGAACCTGTGTATGTGACATGTGACACCGTTCTTCACAATTTCAGTGGCAGGACAGTTTGCAGTCAGAGCAAATGCTGCAGAATATTTTAGAAGTGTGCAAATGCGAAGCCTGGGAGACCCAATGCTGGGATTCAGCTGGATGGTCTTTGGGAACAGTTTGGTGAACACTTCCAATCTGAGGCATCAGCAAGTTACGCAGAAATAAATTATTTTTTTTTTTTATTTCTTAAAATTTTAAGCTCAATTGTTTCATGTGACACTGAGTAAAAGTAGCGAGGTGAGATTTGTTGATGGTATTTTAAAGCGCACGTTGATTTTAAATCTGTACTGTCTCATACGTTTAAATGTTTAACCACCTTTAGTTTAAATTAAGTTCATACTACTGAAATCTAAGCAACTTCTCTGCAGACTATTCAGAAAGTAATAGGTAACTCAAATCTATATCCATGTACACACTGACACAAGATTCATCAAAGTCTTACTTCTCGCTTATTTTTCCTAACCCAAATTACAGACACTAAGATAGGAAGCTTTTTCTGACATTGGTAGCTGTCAAAAAACTTACCTAAAACAAGAACCTAGGAGACAGTGCTGCATTTTAATTTCCATCTGATTTCAAAACAAGGTATTTTTCTGTCCTACAGGCAAATTACTTCAGAACATGATGGTGCAAATGTGCCATTGTTTCAGCCTGATGAATGCCGTGCTTTCAGATACTTTTTCCGCTCTTGCACTTAAAAAAAACTTTGGCTTTAGTCTTTAGCTCCTGCTGGTTTTGCTAATACTCCTTTGCCGCCTATCTTATTTATTGTTCAGATTTTCCTGGTTTGGTCATCTACTCTTAGATGTGATGTTTTTTTCCACCTACATTTATTAGTTATCTGCTTTCTTCTTTAATATATCAGCGAGCAGGTTTTCTCCCCACAGTTCCTGGTTGCTTCTTAATTTCTCCTCTTAGCTTCCAATAGTATTTTTAATCCAATTCATTGCAGTAGCTCGCCTGCTCAGCTTAAATGTCATAAAGGAAAATATTTCAGGTATGAGACTATTACTGCCCAATTACAAGGTCCTTTTAAAGACGTTCCATCTCAAAGGAACTCCACTGGTGGTTTCTTCTGAGTTGACAAAGCAGTGAGTTGGTGACATCCTCCATAGCTTCAGCTCAGACTGTTAATCTAATATTGATATCAGCTGCTTGATTATTTGTTACACAGGTGCAGGAGAAAGATGCCATATGTAGTTCCTATTTGATGTATCATTTTATTGAGTAATATTTTTAAGTAGCTTGAACATAGTAAGAGTTAAATGAAAAATTCTTCACAGCACAGGGTAGGCCCTTGTATGTAGGTCTTGACTTCTACAGAAAATCTTTTACTATGTGATTCTGGATGAATAAACTAAAAGAGGATTCAAAACCCTGTCTAAAAGAAACTCTATAGATTTGATATGTCAGTATTCACCTCTCATTTTACTGCTTTTTTCCCTTAAGCATCAATCTGAATAGCGTTTGGTTTCCATAAGTGTTTGCAGAAAGAAAAACTTCTGCATCTTTTCAGTGTTTTCAAAAGCAATTATTTGTTCAACAACTTGAAGATGTTATTTATCTTCCCTCCATTTGTAAAAACGCAGGATTTCACAGGAATTAAAAATCTATTCACAGTTCATTACTCTGCAGCCTCACAGCTTTAATTGGTCAAATAATTATTTGCTAAGAACATTTCAGCCAATTATCTTGAAGTATGCTGTTGGCGGAGAGGGAGGATTATTTGTCAAGAGGATGCAGCTGCAGAACACATTCCATGATAGCATAAGATAACCTGACTGTGTCTGGAGAGGCTGAAGAACATTCTTTAGTATTATTCTTTTTTGTTAAAGGGATATGGAAGAATCCCTACGTCAGCCCTTCCCTTTTATCCAAACGCCTCAATGATTTTTAATCTTTCAAAAAATGGAAGAATCCCTATGCCAGCCCTCCCTTTTAACCAAACGCCTCAATAACTTGTAGTCTTTCAAAAAATGATAAACCAAAAAGTGCCCTGCATGGGAATCTGTCCCTTTTCACAAGAAAGCATCAGAAATTCCATTAGGGCAGTTGTAGCTCTATGCGAAAGGCAGTTGCATATCACGGTAGCAAAGGTAAGAGAAAACATCGTTTGATCTGTGTGTCCTGCAGTGCTAACCAGCATTAATTATACTGCAGCTCTAGTAACTCTACACAAGACAACAAAGAAATTCTCAGCAGTCCTTTACAACCAAAATTTAATTTCTTTAGAATGGGATCTGTCTACACCTGAGAACATGACCTTATCTCTGCAGCTTTGTTTACTTCTCCCATTGATTTAGATCCAGAAGACAGAACTTATTTCAGTGATAAACTTCTGAACAATATAGATGCAGTATTTATCCTCTTTTGTGTGATCTTTTTAAAAACTCATAAAGCTTTTTTATTACAATCACACCTTCAAAATATTACTTATTTCCTGAGATGTGCCCCACACAGTGAATGTATCTCACTTCACGAGACACGCAGAATAGGGAAGTTCAGTTTTTGAAGAAAAATACGCAAGTTCTCAACTTTGAAAATATTAAGATCGTGTCAAAGAATAATAGGGGAAAACCAATCAGAACAGTATATAATAATTTAGAAAGACAATTTGCCAATCATTTGCTCCACTCTGAGCTTCTGTGGGGAAGTTCTCCTAAATGACAACAATTTGACTGGCAAATTGTAGAGCTGCAAAAGCTCATCTTTGGCATCTCCATTAAAAGGCTTTCAGCTATTCCTTAGCTTGCTGAATGTAGTTTTATTTTGTTTACTTGTTTGGATGTAATTGCATGCAATTTGTAATTGTGCCTTCCCCTATAATTACATATGCCACTTTTCGTAGTGAAAAAACGATGCAGCAGCCACCAAAGCATGGCAGTATAAAGATATATGTGGTGAAAACTGACAGATTTTCATGACTACGTATGTTTTTAATGTGTATACATATCATGTAAAAGAATGAAGACTTACTAATTTCTGTTGTGCATGCATTTCAAAGCAGCACCAATTTTTCAATGGAAATCTAAGCATGCATTAAAATTCTTTTCATCTTATTGATCACAGTGCAATAAATATTTTGCTAAACTAAAATCCTGTCATTGTTTTAAATCTGTTTTCAGATAGCTATGTAGACTCACAACACTATAATTAACTGAAACAGCGATATTTTACAAACTTCTGTATGGTGTCCAGTGATCCCTGAGTGTTACATAGTGCAGCATTTCACATGCTGTATTTCATTAATTTCTAGAAATCAGTCTAAAATATAGAAGTCTTTCAGTCACCAAATGGATGCTTTTGATAACCCTTTCAGAGATTAATTGAAGAACACACTGCTTATACAGAACTGGGAACACAGTATATAGCAGAATTGTACAGTAATGGAAACTGATGTCAATGCTGTTCACTGAAATGAAAATCTAATCCACAGTTTAAGAAGTCCAAATCTAAACAGTTCAGAAACCAACCTGGAACTGAGTAAAACTATTGCAATTGTGGATATGAAATGATAACTAGAGAGGCAATTCTCATTGCCCTTCTCCCTGCTGATCGTGAGATGAAGAGGAGACAACACCCTGACAGTCAGCTCACGCTGGCTCTTACTCTCTCATTAAAGCACTTAGTACTTATGCTTAACCACTGCTTCAGTTTTTTCCTTAGTTTCCTTTCCCTTCTAACAAATCTTAGATCTAACAGCAGTGTGGAATCCACAACCAAGAATTAAGCACTTCAGTCTGTCCACCATACACAATGTGACAGTCCCAAAGGATCTTCTGAACACATGCACATGGAGCAGAGAGGCACAGGGAAACATTGGCTACATATTAGATGTCTTTTAATTGGAAACTTAAGACTGAAACAAAACTGAATTCCCTAGTCCATAGCCTGTGGGGTAGGCATGGATATGAATCCTTCGGAAAGAAAAGAGTGCTCTGACCGCTGAGTGAGGCGGCAGGAACACCATGAGTTCTTGTACCTCAAACATTAAGTTAAAAGTGTCCCTGAAGTTTTAATTATCACCGTGTCTTACTTATGGACTAGATCTGCTGAGCTTAGATAAGAGTTTATCCCTAATTTCTCTAGCTAAGGTGGGGTTTGGTTGCACAGAAAAGCAAAGCCTGGTACACCTTCCTATTAAGAAGAGTCCAGAAAGTTTCAAGAGCCTCCACCTTCAGTTAGCCACTGAATGAGGGCAGATGGGATCCCACAGAGGTAAGCTACTGATGGAACGATGAACTTTTCTTTAGCTCGGAAAAAGGCAATTTTTCTCCTAGTGCTTCAGATCCATGCCACCCAAAATTTTGGCCCACAGATACGAATTTACTTCATGGAAAAGTACATTGCACCAGTTTACCAAAATATTTTTGCCGTATTGACAGAATACTAGCACAACAGAATACTAGGTTCACCGTTAACAACAGCAGAGTGAAGGAGCAAAACACCTTAAGGAACCGGCCACAGTGAAAACATTTTAGTCACTTAGATAAATGGCTGCAATTCCAACAATAGCATTACTAACACTGCAAAAAAGCATGTGCGTAAAAGCTACTAACTAGCAACAGCGTCTGTGTACTCTAGCCTAAACATTCTCCTCTACGTAAGAACATCCGCATATGGTGTATGTCTATATATTTAGAAAACATGAATTACAAAGCTGGTGAGGAGTGTTACAGTTCTGCACATGAATCATTGGTCACGTTCACGTGATGACAGTTAAATTATAGTTTATCTGTCAAGTCACAGTCATTAACTCTGCGTGTGTGTGAATATGTGTGTGTATGTAAAATACACTCCATTTCCCAGGTTAAGCTATCACATTTTGCTTTGAAACAAGATGGAATATTCATACATTTTTGTTGCTCGTTTGACAAGCAGTAACTTCCTGAACTATTGCCATTTGTCTACATGACCGTGTCCTGACCAGTCCACCCAACAGGCATCCTATTATCCTCATTTTATAGATAAAATAACTGAGACTTCATAGTAAAACAGCAAAATGATGACAGATGAACTTCTGATTCCTCATTTCTGATCTGCCCTTGCTGTTTCCACGCTGTCTTCAAGATATAGCCAGCCTTCAGTAGTCTTCCATACTTTGCCTTTTTCAAGTTATTTTTTACGATCTTTTTAGTATTGCAATAGTTGCAATACATGTATGTGTTGAACTTTTGTAGGGAATAAAATTATTAAGAAACTTTACTAAAACAAAGCATGCCAGGTACTAGAGAAGCTTCACTGATGTGACTTTTTATTGTTTTCCAATTTTATTTGTACATTTTACCCCTCCCAACCCCAGTTCTTTTTCAGGGCAGATTTTTGTAACGCTATGCTCAACCTTCTCCTGTCTCCATTGGGAGCCGGAAAAACACAGAATGGGTAAATATAAAAATACAAATGAATCTGTAGCTGGTGGAAGTCCAGCGGTCTCTCTATAATTTCCATTGGCCAGTTGTTTCTGGCAGCCGTGGGGGGTGGGGGGGAGGGACGAATGAAGAAGCCACATTCAAAAGCCTTACAAAATTTCCTCCAAAACACAATCTCAATCTATTTCTCCATCAGCATTCTGCCTGACCTCCTAGGAACAAATCTGTTTCTTATTCCTCTGTCATCAAATGAGAATCAAAAGGAGAATGAAAACAATAGATGCAACGGACAATGAACATTTCTCAGGCAGGCAGGAGAGGAGAACGGATGTTTTCTGATAATCTGCTCTGCTCCATCCCCACTTCCCACCCTGTCCCTTTACAATGCAACACCTGTTTGTGAACTGGGCACGGTTACAACTGCAATAGTTATGCTCTGTAATTCAGGTAGTAATTTACTGATGAGCATTAAGCTGTTGCAGACAGGATGCTGAGACAGGCTTCTGCAACGCAGCACATGGCAATGCCAGCAGTGACTTTTTGCTACGCTTTCCCCCAGTTTGATACACTTTTCACTGGTCCTGGCTCGAACTCCCAAACAGTAGTTACTCCTTCTGATGCTGGTAGTGCCGATGGAGAGTGCTTGATCAGGCGCAACCGTGGTGTTGTGATTAGTGACTGTGCTTTACCGGGTAACACTTATCAGATATTTAAATGACTGCTATCTGCTTCATTATGTGCAAAGTTTTGTTTCCATTAATGAAAAACAGAAAGCAGAAAATAAGGGGTAGGAAACAGTTGTGAAAGGAGGGGAGGAGCGGGGCGATTCTCACCCCAGCAGCAGTTGCTTCCCATGAGAACCCACCACAGGTTTGCACGGGGGTGATGGCACGAAACCACAGCGTAACGACAGAAAGGTGCAGCACTGCCACGGGGGCCCAGAAAACACAGCCGCAGCAGCTACCCAACAGGTTACACAGCTAAAAGCAAAAGGCAGGCTGGAGAACTGCAAATGCAAAGCCTGTAGCTACACAACGGCGAAGGCACCTATGGGACCACACAAAATCCTTTAACTGTGCATGTTGGTATTGCTGTCTGTATTACTGTCAGAATACTGTTAACTCCATAAAGGCCTTTTCACCAGGGTACTTTGACAGTAGAAATACTCCCCTCTGCCTTAGTTTGTATTACCTTACCTTAAATATTTGTAAGTCACATTTGCCTTTATTCTTCGTTCTGTACTTCTTCCTCAAACTGAATAACTAGTCACCTACATTCTAAAAATTGACATTATAATAAATAAAATCGTATATGAAACTACTGTTCCAATATATCCAGGTTTTATCCCATGTACTAGCAGATAATCTAGTGAACCTATTACCAAAAGAAACCTTTAAAGCTTTGAAGAATGAAACTTTTTACCATATGGTACTCTGACTTTGAGATCAGTATAGAGAAGCTCAAGTTATATTCACAATAATGTCAACTAATCACAGATAAATCTGCATCAAATCACGGGTATTTGGCATTCTAACTTTATCTGCATCGACTGTGGTATCTTTGTCAAACCATTCTTGGGTAAATTGTGGTTTTGCAGCTATCAGATTCTGTAGTCAAGATTTGCACATCACTTCTCTTACACACCAGCAAACCCATTATGGGATGAATTAGCTCTTCTCCATGATGTTCTGCTGCTGCAGATTTCCATAATCTATTAAAGATGCCCATTAAAAAAATACGAAGTTTGCAGCAGCAATAGCTCATGGTTTAATCCATGAGCGTTTCCTCCATGTACAGATACATGCAACAATAGTTGCAAGCATAACCGTGGAAAACAGGGTTGCAAGTACTGTATGTATTTTTCATTTAAACTGAGTAATTCTTTAGAAGGCTTATTATTTCAAAATAGAAGTGTTAGTATCATTTATATCCTTCTGAGAAATATATTACTTTATATATCAAGAAAACTAATTAGAGCCAAGAACATTGTTTTCTTGTTCTTTCTAAATTGTACACAACCTTTTTATTGGCACAGTGAATTGTCCCTGGTCGAAAGTCATGATTCCTTCAGAGCTAAACAGTTAAATCTTTATTTAACAGTGGAGCGAGCCCTGAAGAAACAATATTCCCATGTGTTGAAGTAGCATATTTTTGAAAATACAGCCTTCTGCAGAAGCAGATTTCAATTACAGTTCTTAATGCTTAAAATACAGTGACCTCATTGACTTATTTTCCCATCTAGTTTATACCTATGGAATATCTAACAATTTCAATATAAATGCAGCTGGCCATAACCAACAAAACCAATATTTACTTGAGAAATCAAATGCTACATTGTAAATCATTCCAAAAATTGACTTTCTACACTCACAAATGTCACTAGCTCCAACCATGCCACAGCAATGACAAGTTACTATGGAAACTAATGTATAAATTATGTTTTAGAATAATTAAAGTGTGCATTCACTTCAGCATTACAGTATTTATTAGAGCTACGTAGAAAACAAACCATCTTGCACAAAGGCATCCACCATCCCAGAACTGACTCCTGAACCCCATGGAACTGAGAAAGAATGCATCTTTCTGTCAATGAAACACTTGATAGTTTATCTAACAACACTTGTCCTCTTTGAGAGGAACCATTATCTGTGTTTTGTATCTCCGTCAAGGACCAAACTAAATGTAGAAATCAGAAGCTGTGTACTCAGTCGTTCTTTCTCAGGGAGACAAGGGCAAAGCAGACTTGAAGGAAGAAGAGACAATCATTTTGGATGCTCTGAATATTAGCAATGGAAAATATTTCTGAAGTGGATGTAGATCTAGATACATCTTCCTGACCTTCTACGTCTTCACAGAATGCAGCAATGTAACTAATCATTTTCCCTCATATGTTAACAGTGATAAGCAAATGAAAAAAAATAACAGCATCTTGCTCCCAAAAGATCAAATCCTTTGTTCTGCAGAGCATGTCAGTGTATCTGTAGAGGGATCTGTGAAAGGGATGGAGTTAATTGCTTTGTGAGTCCAATGCACTGTTAATAGAAATTTCTTCTGAATAAATAATGTGGAAATAGGAGTATTAAATAGTTCATGATTTTCTAATTTACCTTAATTTGCACTCATTTTGAATTGCCAAAGCTGAATGTCTTCTGCTTCTCAGCTAACTAAGGAGTGCAGAAAACCTTCCCTCACCCTGGCGACACATGGGGGGTGAGGGCCAGAACAGACGAGCTCCCGGACTCCAGCGGTAAATGCACCCTGATGTGAGTGTGTCCGTGTGCATGCCGTACTCCTCGGTTTCCCACTGGCAAGGAGGCACTTCAGGTAAGTATTCATGAAGATGTGCGCAAGGGGTTCCCATAGCTCAGAGGTGTAAAACCCTCAGCCTGATGGATTCCCAGATCCCTGTCACAGGACTGAGTGGGCGCTGGCTGACTTCTCACCTCACAGCCTGTTCTGGGGGAAAACAGTAAAAGGCAACATTTTGTGGCATTGGCTCTCATAAAAACACCTTTAGTGGGACTTGATTCTCCTTTTGGGCAGTGCCTTAGCTCTTCTTCTAAGTGACAAACGCCTTCTATGCCTGCCCCTTCTCCCCTCCACTTCTCGTAACAAAAAGAAAGGTGTACATTCAAATCAAAAGGTTCTACATCTACTAAAAGAAGATAAGTAATTAAAAATATTTTAGAATTCAGATTTATTTTTGCATTCATGCTGTGAACTGTACATCTATATTTTTTCTATTTTGACTAATTAAAATCCTATTCACTAATAAAGCTCTGAAGAAATCAAATCAAAATAAAATAAAATAAAATAAAATAAAAACCCCAAACCCTACTTCTTTGTTCACATTTAAAGGCTGGCTGACTGCAAAGGCAGCAGGGAAACCTGAGCCAAACAAAAGACCTGTTCATGTACTGGAACAGCAAAGTTGCAGCAAGTTCTCAGTCTCCTCGACAGCCACTCTTTTCCATTTCAGTGGTAACCTCACCTTTTGTTGGCACTTAAATGTGCTCTGCTGCTTAGTCTCTTTGTGTCCATCACCCATACCTCAACACAGTGCCACCAAAGTGACATTCTGATAAAAAAATCTGCCTCCCCCAAAGTTTTACTCACATTTACTCACTCCTCCCCACATTTAGCTAGTGGAAGTTAACAGAATAGCAATTTGAGTGCAGAGCTAGCTATTTCTCTGTTTTTAATGTGGTTTGGTTTGGTTTGTTTTTAGTATTTCTGTTTTTAATAAAGTATTCCTGTTAATTAAAGTATTAAGAGAGGGCCTGAAACTCTGGATTGCTTGGCTCTGCCCCCATCTCTGTCTTCCTGGCTCACAGTGTGAACTTGGGACAAAATACTGGTTTGCTAACTTTTGCTTTTCCTTAATATTACTTACATGCTTATAACAGTAATCTTCTAAAGCATAATTAATTATGTGTATATAACTTTTGAACTCCCCCACTGAAAGGTGCTATATAAGCGTTATTTAACCTTGAGTTCATTATCACTATTAAGTCTCATAATCAGAAGAACTGAATAATCTTACTCATACTAAGTCATCATCTAAATATTAATCATTCAGAAGGTTAGAAACATTATTAATACTAAATCTAATTTTTTGGCTTTACTGCAGAACTTACACGGGGAAAAATGAGGGGGAAAAAAAAGAAAAACCACATCTTTTCAAGAGCGCTGTAGGATATTAATTCCCCCACCTCACATCTGCCCAGGAACAACTCAAGACTACGCACTGTCTTTGAGGCACTACGTAGTACCATTCCAAACAGCTTTGTGTCGTGAGAGCTGCTGTTTTAGAACATATTTCAGTGACAGAGAATCACCATTTGACACTAATCTGTAATTTCTCACTGCTGGGAACTTATTTGAGAAAGACAATGTATCACAACATCTTTTTTAGCTTAAACTGAGTAAGTTTTCTAGCAGTAATGAAAGAAAACATCAAATTTTGCTATTCAAAACACAGTACTACTCCACTGGTGAAAACGAACTTTGAAAATTAGCTTCTAGATAACAATGGAAAATGTTCTTTAAAGGAAAGCCTAGCAGGACGTTCTTCTTCCTAGTGTCTTGGGGTCTGCACAGTGTCACATTTTAACTGTTAAATATTGAATTTTCTTAATTTTCTTTCCCCCCATATAAGTTGATTATGGAAACTTCATTATGAGATGGATTGAGATTTTCTAAATGAGTTAAAATTCTGTTTCACTATATCGCTAAATTTAATCATGAAGGCTAAATTTATATAGAACAATTCTTCAGAGGCAAGTCATTTTCATAATGTGAGCTTAGTAAAACTCCAGATTAAAAAATGGCTAGGGGAACCTTGCCCCCCCCCTTCATGTAAATAAATAACCACAGTCATCAAATATTCCAGGTTTGTACATAGATTCTTATAGTATCAGCACAGGCACAGACAATTGCCTTAGTTTTCTGCTTAAAAGAAATTATCACCTCGGTCACTATGGCTTTATTAAAAAAAAAAAAAAAAGAGCAAATAAAACTGTTCAGATATTCCCATTCTATACTACTATTCATCTGTCCTTAACTGTCCTTTAATATGCTTCTGTGCCTGTATTCCAAAATCTCTGGTGCTGGTGGCCTCCATTTTCGGCATTTTGTCTCTTCAACAACAGGAGTGAGGCTAAGCCAGATCAGAAATTGTGGGGAGGGTCTTCAAGGTAAGAGGAATCTCCGTGTCCCTGTCAGCAGAATGAAGTGCTGTTAAACACTGAGGTATAGTAGGCAGACCTGGGCTCTCTCCAGCAGAAATGCATAGCTCTGTGCCTATGTAAATGCAAATAAAAACTCCTCCATCCCTCTTAAGAAATTCCATCCCCCAAAGCAAAATCAACACACTACAAGAAAAGGCAGTATTTCACTCCATTTCTTTTCCTTTTAGGACTAATGAACAACCTACATGGGACAGATCGTACTCACATCCCTTGAAGTATTACTAGTAGGTGCAGTATTACAGCAATTAGTATGTTATTATCTACATAAACCAGAAGTAAGTTGGTATAGTTACAAAATGAGACTTCTAATCTTAGACAACAGGTGGAAATTGTATTAAAAAAAGAACTAACAGACATATAAGATAAGAGAATTGATAGGATAACATAGAGAAATAGTTAAAATAGTGTTTAAGTGCCTAGCACAATAACAGGGCCTACATAATACATTGCCACGCATACAAGACATCTGGTGTCATGTCAGACAGCTCTCTAAAAGTGTCAGCTTAATGCTCAGTAGCATTCAAAAACAGCAAATAGAAAGCTATTAAGAATATCTCAAAAACATCATTACGCCATTGTATAAATTCATGATGTACCACGTCTGGAATTTTCCATGCAATCCTAGACATCTTACCTCAAGAAGGACTTGAGGAGAAAATAAAGAGGAGAAAAAACACCACAATTAGAGCAAAATTTTTCAATCTGATAAAGAAACAGGAACAAGACCAGAGTCTATAAAATAATGAATCATATGATGAAGTTGAAAAAAACCATTATTATTTCATGTGTTTCATACCAAAAAAGGAGGACAAATTTAAAAAGAAAGAATGCTGTAAAGCCACCATTTAAAACCACAGTTTTGCAACACAGTGTTGTAGGATTTGATGGAAGTCAGTGGGTTCAAAACCAGGTTGGGGCAGAGTCTGTCACTGCCTGTCAGTTATGATGGCACAGATACAAATCCCAGCTAAGAAGTGCCTTTCTTTCCTCCTTAAGTCATCAGCTAAAACCTGGGAGGTATCCCAAGGTTGGGCAAGCCTCCATTTGTCCTGACGCTTTTATGTTTCCCTAGTGACCACTTTCCACAAGACTTTCTCGAACTGGTTGGACTCTTGGTATCACCAGCTTAGCTGGTTTTATGCTTCTGGACTATGCTTCTGAATCCTTAAGCTTATTTGTTATTAGTGTATACCTGATGCAACTGAACTTTGATTTAGCTACTATTTTATTTTATTTATTATTGGATAAGAGTTATAGTATCTAGTTGAAATAGTTAGGAAGTAAGAGTTCATTATTAAGCTATTTCCCAATATCAAACATTTTCTCTCCTTTTTTTTTTATTTTGCTTTCTCATCATTTTCCAAAAAAGTTATTTAAACTCCATTTTACATGATGTGACAGAAGGAATGTTCTCCTTGCCCCACTCTCAAAAATTTGTATCTGTGCAAAGGGGGGGGTTGAGAACACCCTGCACAAGGTCAGCAGTGAGACAACATTTAAACCAGCGTGAACCAACTCATGCAGAACTATTAGCTGAGAGCTGAAAATCTGCTAAAAATTTGCTGTACTGCAAAAAGTGAAAGACAACTTAATGGCAAAGGTCAAGGACTGAAATCAACAGAAAGAGATTCTGCCTGAGCCATTGGACAGTATTATCCAGTATTTTTGTCTAAAACAACAACTTAGCGAGCAAATTGCTAAATTCCTCCCGTGCAAGACATACATCAGTCAGACAATACACCAGGATTACAGTCCCATGGCAGTTTAAAATACCTGCTCCCCATCTTCTTCTATAACCCAGGCTTGGCTGTCCTCCTCCTGTGTGCCAAGCCCAGCACTTGCACAATCCAAGCCTGCTTAAAAAGCTTGAACGTGCAAAAGCTAACCCTACTGATCAAAAACCGGAATAGTCTGCAGACAGATCAGCTCCCCACATGGCTCACTGTACAGATGAACAGATTTTAAGTGACAGCATAGAAGGAAACAACAGAAACACTGCTGCTAGAGGAACCATATGCAAATAGCCTGATTCACTCTATGTTATCATCATTATTATCGTTATTGTTCAGTGTAAAACAAGACCCTATAGATCCGTAACATCTTACTTCCCTGAAAAAAAGTCCTTACTAAAGAGGAAAAAGTGGGAGGTTTCCTCATCTTTTCAGATAATTATTCACTTCTCTCTAGAAAGATATTTTTCCTAAGAGATTTAAAATGCTTTCAGTCCCATAGATAAATAAAGACCTCCCAGTAGTACAAGGAGATCCTAACTGATTAGCATTAGCCACATGTCCAACTACATAAAAATAACTGAATTGGTCAATGACCAATTGTCTCTGCTACTTGTGCAGTGGCATTAAGAGAGCATAGGAGAACTAAAAGAACATGCTGTTGTTAAGGTATCACGTCAGGTTTTGTACTGTTAGTATTATTACCAGACTACATCTCGTTAAGGAACATCCCAGCTGTCAGGCAGCTAAATGTAATACAACAGCTAAATATGATGGAACACTGTTGGTTCTCATGCATGTCCCCTTTGGTACATTTTTGTGGGCTGGGGTTCAGACTCAGACAGCAATTTGAGTTTGAGCTATAGAGCTCCCTCCTGAAATGGAAGAGGTGACTTCCATCAAAAGTCATGAAAGCCATGGGGTACCACAGTTAACAGTAACATCCTAAATCCGTTCACTGAACAGGTGTTGTTAGACAGAAAGCCACAAACACAGGCAGGCAATTAAAGCCTTGCAAGGCTGTGGCAATACTCTATTGCAGCAGTTTTAGTACGTCAAAATCTACGGTTGTTCTAAATTGAGAAAAATAAGAAGCGTCCTGAATGGTTACCCGGTACTGGCAGGTTGAAATGCCTTGTTTCAAACTTATACTTGCGCTCCTTGGTTTCAGGAACTGTACACGTCTGTAAGATGGTATTTGGGAGGAGTGTACAGCCCATCACAGACCATGCTCACGGTTCTGCTCTCCATCTCTCCCAGCAGCTGGTTCAGGGCACTCAAACACAGTTATTTTAGGTGTTTTCAGCACAGTTCTTACTAACACAGTATTTTGGGAAGTCCTTCTTCCCCTTCCCCTTTTCACCCAAGGTACCAAACTGACAGATCCCTGCTGGCTTCACAAAGCCAACAAGCTCTACATATAATATTTGCTGTTCTCCAGCACCCTGTTGTATCAGAGAAAGATACGTTTCTCTGCTTCTCTTCCGACAAGTTTGTACACTGCACGGCAATGAGGCAGCAAACCTAGACCCTTCCCTCTTTTGCACCAACTACACTGTCAGTCATAAGTACAATGTATTTAATCAAATCAAAACAAACCTCCCAGACACTAGCTAGGCTGAGAAAAAACAAGAATGCTTCAAAAGGGGATGCAATTCTTTCAAAAATAACCATCTCTCGAAGCATCACATTTCAATAGCTTAAATTTGGAATTTTTTTGCCAGTTCACTAGGCTTCCAGATTTCCTTTCACATCTGCTCAGAGCTGGATATCCTACATCTATTGAATTTTGTTCAGCTTCTCCAAAGGGAATTTATGCAATAATTTAATTAAGGCTTCCTTTTGTTCAGCTAGCCGGCCTGGGTCAGGGGATTACAGGGATGCCAGGCCCAGGCAGGATGAATAAATGTTCATGTTTAAGCGTATGGATGATGAATTACACCACAGGGATGGAAAAAACAGCTTAATATAGGGACCCACATGGTATCACCAAGAACTTTCCATACTTTTTAAAATCTTTTTTAGTAAGAATGGCGGCAAATTTAAAAATACTTTTGCTTTCAATAAATATTTGTTCAATACCAGTAAGAGATGGAGTTAATTGAGCCTGAGGCTCAGTTATGAGGAGGTCCTTGGTGTTTCAGTTGTTCGAAAGAATCTCCTATTAAGACAGAAGATTTGGAAACTCAGAAGGCTGCCTCCAATGAAAGATTTATAGCATTCCTCATACTTCTAAGCATAGCACAAGGAAAAGCTTGCCTTAGATTATTTTCAGCAATTTCCCCCTCACCCCAAAACCAGGTCATGCACCAAAAGTACATAGGTCTGTAAAACCAAAATATATTATCGCTATGTTAAGCATATGAGTATTTAGGAACATTTAACCATACTTGCATCAGGCTTACCTGAAATTGTGGTCTGGGGCTTACTAATGTTCTTGTTTTATTATCCTGTCTACTCTCAAGACAATTGGAATTCATCGAGCTTGACAGAGTAATGCACACTAAACAATAAGATAATTTTAAATATATATAGCAAAAGCATGACTATCTTGAGGATGCGCACTACACATAGGGGCACATACCTGAACACAGATTTATAACACTTATTATTTAAGCATATGAACAGTGAGTGAACTTTATTCATTTTTATGTGCTCACAAAGGTAGCAGCAGAGAAGAAAAGCAATTTTTAGTGTGCTGAAAAACTAGACTTAGATCCTGGACATTGTCTAGGATCCTTTCAGAGACATATTTTAGTAAATTAAGCCCTTAAAACAAAAATGAATTTGGCATAGAAATTCTAAGTCAATTCTGTATTCAAAATTAGCACTTTCCTAATGGCAGTTTCTCCTCTTCTTCCTACATAATCAACTGCTACTTCTTCTCTTTCCCAAAAAGGACCTCTTTTAATTCTACACCAAAACTTAACACAAGATAATAATAATAATAAAATTCTTTAATTCTCCTAGTTGTAGTTCTCCTAGTTTCTCTCTTCTAGTTGTAGAACTCTAAATCTAGTTCCATCAGGATATTTATAATAAACTGAAGTAGAAAATTCAGAATTCTTTATTGAAATACTTAATCTTTTATTTTATTTAAGAAATGAATATACGTAGACCACTTCTTCAAGGAAGATCAACTGTCATGGCTTCTTTTCATTTGCATTATGGAATGCTGACAAAATTTCAGCCTTCTCTGTCCTATTTAATTATCCTTCCTCAGTTTTTAACAACATATGCTTTGTCAGCACTCTTCATTTATAGCAAAATCCTCTATTCTCTACGACTGTTCTATCTTGCTAAAAATAAAATTGGGAATTTGTCTTGCATAACATGGGTATGAGGCTCGTTCTGTCTATCTTTTATTCTTTCTCACCTTCCAAAAATCCACTTACTGTCATTTCTGTCTTGAAGCTTCTCAAAATAATATATACCAGTAAGGTATATATTGCTCTTTCCTGACAATTGCTGATTCCTTAGCTTGATAGAGGTTTTCTCTGCTCTTACAGACAGCACTCACACAGCCAACATTTACCCACTCTTGAATTTGTGCATGGAATTTTTTACTATGTCTTTAGCTATCAGCAATTTCCATTTCATTACTGTTAAGACAGAAACGTTGTAAGACAGTTGCATATTTACCTATAGAACAGTGTCTGGAATTTTCTGCTGGAACAAGTTTTGATGCCCTCAGCGAGCACAGCTCCAGGTTCCATAACTTTGGAAAGTTTGTTTGGACAGTGGCTTGCCAGGCCCCACAAACACACCACTATCACCATAATGATGATAACCCTTCAGCGTAGAATGGAAAGGGTCACTGCAGTGAGACAGCTCAGTCAGCTCTGTAACTAAGGCTCAACAATAGTTTGAATTTTCCACTATTTAGAAATTCAGCCAAAACCATACACCTATGGTTTCAGCCTTTAGCAATTATTATTTCTTTGACAGGAAAGTACCCCTTCCCTTCCAATTAGCTACCAAATTACTCTTCCCCATCTAAAAACAAAGTCAAGCCTTAACTTCCACTTCTACAATCTGGACAAATTAAGATCTTTTCATTTCTTCCAGTTTTCCATTACAGCAAAAGCATATAGACTTTTCATCTTTCTTGGAAGGAAGTCTTATGAATATTGTTTAAATAGTCAGCACATGCTTTGAACTTTGGACAGAGATAGGTGACTTTCTGACAGGGTTTATAAACAAGCAAAATTCAGAGGTACCGTTTTTCCATTCCTACCTGATACACCTTGTGTACACATACGTAGCACTAAGAACTCATATTTAATTCATTGCCATCAAAACAACAGCCTGCAAGAACAATGACTTCCTACGTAGGATCTTCCTTTCTGAAAGTGTGACTTTATTAAAGGCATGGGCTTTTTCACATGCTGCTTGCTTGCACACGTGAACTTCCGGCCACTGTGAATCTGATCTGTTACTATCATCATTAAAGGTATCCCCTACCCCGGTGTAATCTGAAAATGTTATGAATACTCATTTTATATTTCTTACGTGTGACAAAAAGTGTTAAATAGTACAGAAAAAAGAACCTCAAAACATATCTACTCAGTGATGCCAAAATTGTTTTTAAAAAAATTGTTTTAAAATATACCAGTTGCTTATTTTTAATCTACTGCACCATGTTGTTTAGCTGTTCTTCTTAAGGTATCATGTCCTACAGATATATTTTCCAAGGCATATGACTAATGTCAACATCTTTGTTTTATCAATCAAGCTTGTAATCTCATCAAAACCAATATCAAGGTAGCTTGGTAGGATCTATTTTCCCTCAGCCAATGCTGTTAGGCATTAATTACATTTTCTTCCTTAAATTTTTACAAAGCAAGCCTTGTATTACCCACTGCATTATTTTGCTCTGGATCAATATCAGGTTAGCAGGCCAGCAATCACCAGGACCGTTGCATTTACTCTTTTTAAATATTGGCACAATGTTACCCTTCTGTCTGGCATCTGTACCTTCCCCAGATGAGTTATTTTAGTTATTACAAAGAAGAGTTCTATACAAACAACAAAAATGCCACTGCCGAAGTAACTTTAATTTGACATTTTTGGTATAAAACTCTAGAATACATTTTCAAGAAGCCTTAGGCATCTAAATCCATAAACATGAAGAGCTTACATCCAACTTTCTAGCGCTTTTGGGTACCCAGAGCTCCTCTTACAGAGCAGGCACAAAAATGAGGTCTGAAAATGTCCAAGTTTATTGTCAAGACCCATCAGGGCAAGACTACATTCAGCTCTTTCACTTGTCGGGCTCATCATGTAGATGAGCTCTGATTATTTCAGGAAAAAGAGGAAAAAAAAAAAAAGGTGCCCCCTTGCCTACTACTGCCTGTCCTGCTGACAAAACGTTCCCCAGGGGAGATCCCGGTCCATATCCTCCTCCAGCTGAGGAGACTTTAATTCCTATTTCACACCTCCTTGGAGGGTTCCCAACTGTTATGCTGTCGGGTATTATGCAACTCCATCTGTTTCTGCTATCACATTTTATATGGATTACGTACATAGTCACTGAGTTAAAAAGAGGGAAAAAGTAAACCTGACTTTACAGTGTGGGTGGAGGGAAGAGATACATCTCCGGGCCCTGCTCCTACCATGTACAGTAATTTGGTGGTGTGCTGTAGCCAGAGAGCTAGTAGTTGAGAAGAGGCTTTTAAAGAGCAATGTAGCTAATTGATTGAAGAGCGCCGCGTCGGATATTGCCAAAAAATATTACAGAGCAGAGAGTAACAGGAAGTTATTGATTAAAAACATCCAGAAGGAAATTGTTCTTAAAATGTCTTATACTATGTTTGCATACCTATATTCATATATATATTCATGTATTCATATATTCATACACAAACACACACATATCTCGATACATTTAAAAATAAAGACTGCAGTGAAATAAAAATTGACATCCCTCTAGAACAAGAATTGCATTGGAAGTTCTGAAACAAATGAAATGTCATTTCATTTTCCTTCTGCTTCTGGATATTATACTGCACTGTGTCGTGTAGAATAAGAACCCATGTATCTTATTGAAAAAAAAAAAGATGTTGTTACAATATAGATTTAGCATAGTTTATACATCTAGATAAACAAATCAAAATTATGATGCAAAAATGAAATGCTGCAGATGTTGAGATCAAAAGTTTTGACACTATCAAAACAAAATGAAGAGCTTATGTAAACCTGCTGGAACTGAAGACAGCAGTGATACAGATGGGAGCTAATAAAAGTTTTACACTTTGAGAAAAGTTCATATTCTGGTCAAAAACATTGCATAGAAAATTGGTTTAACTGCTTTACTATTCATATATCTCTTTTAGTACCAATTTTTCAAAAATACTTCTTTCTGAGAGGTAAATAATCTTCCACAAACAATACAGTATTTCAGATCAGTGCAAATTATTTAACTGTTTTTCCCTAAAATGTTAATATCAGTGACATAATTACAATCTTTCTTTTATCAGCTAATTTTTCAAGATATCGAATATCTCTTGCCTATGACCTTCAACTATATAGTGCCTAGCAGATTTCCTTTTTCTCTTTACAAAGTTTTTGAAGCAGCAATACTAGTAAACCAGAGTACACAATACCCACAGGAGCAGTTTCTGTTCACTGCCTTTCTAACTTCACCACTAAAAGTAACCATATTCTTAGTTACTGCTAATCTGTGCCTAAATTTATTATTTACTTTATTGACAGTTCGCTGAAAACAGCAGCAAAAGTGTATAATAACCCTCAACCGCGTCAAAACATGCTCTGCACTGATACAATCATCTTTGAAACATACACTTGTATTCCAACTCTGCCTCAGAAAATCTCAAAGAAACATAAGGTGAGTTGAAAGTCTCCCTGATATGCCTCTCAAAGTAATAGAACTCTGTTTATTTTCTAAGAAATGTACTGTAGTCTATAAAAAAGGAAAATTTTGCACGTCTCCAACCCTGTCATTCACCCTATATAACAATGACAATGGGCTGTTTGCATTTAAGTGCAAGCACAGAAGCAATTTCAACACGCGTGAATTCTTTTCTACGTTAGTGTGCTCTATGCAGTGTTAAAATGCCAAATGCTTCTCTATTTCACTTACCACTATAACAAATATACATAAATAATGCATAACAAAAGATCACAATATCAAGATTCTTCATGGAAACCCCATGTTAACTAGTTTTTTCTATTAATTCTTAATGCACAATGAAATGGCTAGTTTCTCACAAAGTACTTTGCTGGAGCATAGCAGCTGATCTAAATAAAGTGAAAGTCATATCCTGTAGCAGAAGCAGGACGATTTTCACAAGCCAACATGAAGACTATTAGCTATTTTTTGTGTGATACCAAAGCACAAACAAATAGTAACTGAATTTTTTAAAAACTCAACCCTTCCTCCAAACCAAAATACCAGTTGAAGCCATGTCTAGACCACACTACTCTCTCATATAATAATAATAATAATAATAATAATAATAATAATAATAATAATAATAACAACAACAACAACTGAAACAAAAGGAGTCATCTAGTCAATTGATTTTTAGCCACGAAGAAATATAGGCAAGGACAGAGGGAGAAAAAATAAGAAAATTACTTATTCCAGAAAGCCTTGGGAACCTCTTATCGAACCCATATAAGAACAAAAAAGGTATAAGACATTTCTTAGAAACATTGGTGAAGCTCAAGTTAACCAAGCCTACTTATCCTAATCCTATATATAATTTATAGACAAAGTTCTGTAGCCTTTTAAAAAGAAAGTATTATTACAACAGTAGCCTAGAAGCTTAATGCTAATTATGATCAATTACAACTTTAACAAGCTTAGGGCATCGATATGGCTTAAGAAAAAAGCTCAAACACAGATTAAATATGCTGCAAAACTCTCAAATCGGTTATGTTTTGATACAGCCATTTTGTACACCGTTCATATCAGATGAATAGCTGATATTGCCAACCCTTAGCTGTTACCCTACTGTGTTCACAACGTCTATATTGGAACATTTTCATCAGGTTGAGTCTAGTCAGGAAACTGGCATATTCCATTATGGTCCAAAGCAAACAGTTACTTGTGGACTCATTACTGCCTGGTTTTAACTAGCATAAGGAGTTTTTAACAGCTTTTCAGAGCACAAGCTATTAAAAGTAAGTAGTGTGTGCCAGACGCGAGGTTTGAAGTTCCTGCTGTGAATACCAGATCTCTTTGTGCCCTCATCTTCATTTTCAAATGCTGGCTCACATACACTCACATTCTGAAAACAAGATACTTTGCCATCCCACATGCAGATAACATGCAGGAAATAAAATGGAATAGTTAATTGCCGACTTTGGTTAACCGGTCCCCTACCTTTTTTAAAAAAGGGTGGCCCTTCTTGGTGAAATTCAGTTTGGGTAACTAAAAACTGCTTTAAATGTTTCTTCATTGTCAGTTAGAAAAAAAAGAAAATCTTCTTTCTCAAATAACAGACTGTATTGCAATAATCCTCACGGGCTGTCCCAGGTACGTTATGCACATTGGGAATAGCCACACTTGGTCGTTTCCCCTTTTCTGGTGACCTGTCCTTGTTGTAAATAAAACAGAGCAAAACCAAACCTAGGGATGGTGCTACGAGAGGAAGAATCAGAAAGAGTATTTGTCTTATTTGTTGCAAATTTTGGAAGCGTAAAAATGTTCAAGAGGGTAGATATTTAAGAAAAATTTCCTTTTTACCTGCCTTGTGAGAGGGTGCTCTGGGAAACGTAATCCCACTGCAAACAAGGCAAGTGTCAAAGGATTGCTGACATTTCCTACCTCCAAGGTGACTCTGTCCCCTCAGCACTTCCATCTCAATCAGCTGCCTCTTCTTAGGCATACATTCTCACCACGTTCTGATTATTTGAAAGTTTGGATATATGAAACTGTTAAACTGATATTAACAACATTCTTTCTGAATATGCTGACTAGTCTTTCTGGAACAGGTCGAGAGGAGGCAGGGATTTAAAGAACATCTCTGGATGCTCTGCCATTGGAGATCTACATAGGCAAACCTTATCTTCATGCTTGCTACAAACACATCAACGGTGACAACATTCCATCCAGGCACTCTGTTTTCTCAGGGTGTCCACTAAAGCCTCTATTTCTTTGAAAATATTTCCATTTGCTTACTGTCAAATAAACTGCTAGTGATCTATGGGAATTCCAGATATTTGTTGCTACCCAAACTGACTAACTGGTTCTCAGAAGACTTTGGTAGAGAGCTGTAAAAATCACATTTTCAATCAGACTGAGGACATCTGACTTTCAAGGGGTAGTTATATGTCTGAAGTAAAATGTGTTCTAAGGAACTGTTCCTAAGACTACAGTAGAGGACTAATTTAAAACTGCTGAAAAGCACAAATTAAATAGCTATTTTAGATTTCTAAAATTTAGACATTAAATAGCATTACAGGAAACATGTCACAGTTTGATTTTGGGTTTTTTTGACGACTTGAGAAAAAAGTTTCTAGAAGATGAAATATCTTAAATACTGCTTCCCAAAAATTAGAAACAGTTTTGTTTTGTTTTAAATTCATTTGGACTTTGATACACGTTCTGGATTTTGGGGAATTCAGAGCTTATGGGGAGAGGGCAAAGAGGAGATGGAGAACACAGAAAAGAAATGAATCATCTTAAACACTAAGTACAATTCAACGGAAGAAAAACACAGAAAATTAATATGTCTTTTATCTGAATAAACCCTGTATAGAGGAAAAGGCTGTAATTTGAATTCTTTACCTAATAATTACACGCAATTATAAGCAGAAACAAGAAATAAGATTGAGATCAACTTTTCTGCTTTCTTGTCTCAGCCGCTTTTTCTTTCAAAGAGGCAAAGTTTGAAGAGCCCTACTTGCAGTCTTGGCGGCAGCTCTGTGTGCTGCCATTTAACCTACAATGGAGCACTAAACAACACCAAAGTACATGAAAGTTTTAGCCAGCAATTAGGGGGGTTTATGAGCTCACTCCGAATGTTATTCTGTGAATTGATGGAAAAAACCTGTTACTTCGTTCATGAGCAGTTGACATTTGTGAACAACAAGGCACCAGACCATCAGATGGCTAATTTAAGCATTAACAGTCCTTGGCAGGAAAGACAGCCAGACTGCATGCAGGCATTTATGACAGCATTTCTAAATGTAGGTTTTAGTCTGTAATCCTATAAATGAACATTCTTTTGTGCAATATTTTGACAAATCAAGGGAAAAAATGCCAGGAAAAATCCAGCAGATAGTATGAGTCACACCTTTCCTAAGCCATTTCAGGCATCTGTTACTATGGAACCATATGGATAAAACAGAAGATGCAGGTACCTTTTCCAGTCACAAGTGTTTTAAAGATATGCACATGGGTAGAAAAATGTTAAAAAAAAAGAGACCCTCATTCCCTCATTTCATTGTCTGTTAATACCATGTACTAAGCTTACAACAGCTTTTCTCTTAGCACTGTTACAGTTAATTGTTATTCACTGTTGCTCTTTACACTCTGACATCCAAGTGCCAAAACCAAAAGTAAAACACTTCACTTTTAAAGTTGTGGTTTTGTTGTTTTTTTTTTAATTGGGGGTGTGTGTGTGGGGGTGTTGTGTGTCCAACACTAAGCTCCTCATTCCTCACCTATAACTCAAGATTTGATTATTTTACTACAAGCTTATTATACTGTTAGAAAATTAATTCGTTCAACAGAATAGGCTGGAATTGTATTTATTTTCCCCATAATAGAAGGTCACTGAATGATGAATGTGAAAATAGCTTTGATACCATGGGCTAATGGATCATTACCTACATTTGCATAAAATAGATTTAATCATCACTGTTCTTTCATTTTATAGCCAAAGAAGATTCAAGAGATATCACCGCTAAAAAAAAAGTAATAAAAAACCTCACACATACTAAATGCTATAAATAACATTTGCTTACCTCATGTATTTCTATATATGGGTTCCAAAGTGCTGGCAGACCTATAAGATTCAAACCTTGGAGGCAGAATAGCCCCTGCTGGTACTACATATGTCCAACTGCACTTTGGAGAGAGATGCAACAGCTAAAATCCCAGTTTTTAAGACAGATATGTGAATCAAGGCACAAATCTTGGGAGGGTTATTCATCTTCCACATAAAGACATTTCACAGGGGTGGTCCTTAGACCAGGGAAATGATATCTGTGTTTTATACCAAAGGATGGGAAGGGGGTAGGTGGGTAATGAGGGTGTATTGGATAGTGTGGGAGCTGAACATAATGGTACGGAATGAACATAATGGTACATAATGAACGTAATGGTACGGAATAAGGGGTGGAGAATGTGCTGGTTTTGGCTGGGACAGAGTTAATTTTCTTCATAGCAGCTCATATGGGGCTCTGTTTTGGATTTGTGCTGGAAACAGTGTTGATAACCCAGGGATGTTTTCGTTCCTGCTGAGCAGGGCTGACACACAGTCAGGGCCTTTGCTGCTCCTCACCCCACCCCACCAGCGAGTGGGCTGGGGGGCACAAGGAGCTGGGAGGGGACACAGCCGGGACAGCTGACCCCAACTGCCCAAAGGGCTATTCCAGACCATACGGCGTCATGCTCAGCACATAAAGCTGGGGAAGAAGAAGGAAGGGGGGGACGTTCGGAGTGATGGCGTTTGTCTTCCCAGGTCACCGTTACGCGTGATGAGCCCTGCTTTCCTGGAGATGGCTGAGCACCTGCCTGCCCATGGGAAGGAATGAGTGAATTCCTTGCTTTGCTTTGCTTGTGCGCGCAGCTTTTGCTTTCCCTATTAAACTCTTTATCTCCACCCACGAGTTTTATCACTTTTACTCTTCTGATTCTCTCCCCCATCCCACTGGGGGGAGTGAGCGAGCGGCTGGGTGGGGCTTAGTTGCTGGCTGGGGTTAAACCACAAGATCATAAAATTAAATTAACAAATTACAGTGTATGAATTGTTTAGTATTATGATTTTTGCACTTAAATCATAGTATGATATATCAGCTTAAGATTTCTAAAAGTACCTGCCAGTTTTACTGCATTTTCCCATTTTGGGTATCAGAAACATTTCAGGAACAGTCTGGTAGGAATTTTTCAAGCTGTTCTCAAGGTGTGAATGAACTTGAGCAACTTCCAAAACCGTAAGAATTTAAAAAAAAAAATAGAGAAAAGTGCCATTTTCAGGCACCTGAAGAGCTATCAAAACTAGAAAGTAAAGTCTAAAATAATATGCCTTTTAAAATGCAAAATCACATACATGTATATATAAATCTGTATGTCAGAGTTTCAAGTTAGCTGGGCTACACTGACTGCAGAAGGTAAATTAGAGGAATTTGTCACAGTATTTTGAGGAATATCCAAGTCTCATAATAATTTACCACTATGGTGGTTTTTTTCTATATGCATTTTTTCATAAATAAGTGCTGCTGTTTTGAAAACTTCTTTTGCTTTGCTTTGATCTGGGTTCCAGTTCTTTGATTTGCATGCATCCTTTTGGCCCTGATGCAGGACTCCATGCTGGTTTGGATCCAGCAGAAACGTTAACACTGCCAGAGCTTTTTCCCTCCTTCCTTCTTCTCTTCCTTCCCTCCTGAAGGTTTTTAAATATAGTATTTCCTCTCCAATTTCTTTATCAGTAAACCATATGCAGTGCTCATCATGAAAGCTGTGTTATCACCTCCAGTCTTCCAATGACAGTTCTAAGAGAAATCAGCTTTAAATCAATCACAGCATCAATCAACCTCCGTGCACTTCAAATTCCACAGGATCTTGTGTTTGAAAACATCCATTGGAAAGCGGGTCTGAAAATATACACAGATGACTATCTTCTTTCTCTCAGTTGCAATGTCTTTTTATCATAATGATAACCAATGACACTTGAAATAAAAGTGTTCAAAATCTGAATCTTACAGTCTGAACAATGTTACTGTCTCAGGACATTTAAAAAGAAAAAACCCAAATCAAAACCTAATGCTGCCTGTTTTATCTTCTGTGCTTCTTCCCGTCAAGCGAAATAAAAGCGCAAATCCATAGAATACACAAGGAGTATAAAATGCTCGCTCTTTCCCTGTACACCCCTTGCTGTCCTGCACTGAAGGTAATTGCTGTTTAGTCAGGAATTGCTGAAAAATAAGAGAAGAAGCTGCAATAGGTAAGTGCAATTGTAGGCATAACACAGAGGTGGCAAGGGTCCAACCTCTCAATGTGCTCTATGGCAAGCCAGCGTCCTCTCATTTGTCCTTTCAAATCTAGCTAGAAAAAAGGTTACTCTTCTGTTAGAAATAATTTCCCGATCCAGTATATAAATAAAGCTTGGCTATATTGACCTGTATATTTTTTACCTGTCTCTTAAGTTCACAGTTCACTGAAATTCTAGTTCTGTATTTTTTCACTAGTAAAATGTATCAACAAATAATATTCAGTTGCATAAGTGTCCCACCATACTAGTGCTAGCACTATGCTGGCTTCACTGACAATGCCAGTACTGCCAAGAGGATTATTAGAGCTGATCGTACTTCACATGACCATAGGAATCTTTCAGTCATCCTTCAAAAATTGCTTTAATGATCTACTTCTTTGAGATTTTCATGTATGTAGTCCAACACGTAACACACTAAATTTGAAGCACATTTGAAAACAAATATGGTATTGAAAAATACCCTATTATGTATGGAGGACTATTTTAAGCTATTTTGCTTAAGGTGGACCTAGATGTACATGAATATAAATGAAACTGGCTTGGCTTTTTCAATCAAAACAAATCAAGAAAGATTATGCTTCTTCCTCTTTTTATTTTCTCCAGAGGAAGTAATCAAGTTCTGTTTTGAAAACTAAAGGATATTACAGCAAAATGATTTTACTAGGTACAATTAGAAAATAATCTTATTTCCAGTTGCCCGTGAGAAATAGAATGTGTTCTTACTAAAATATTAATTACATATAATTTAATTATTACCTATAATAAAAAAAAATCCTCTTGATAAACCAGTAAGTTACATTATTTTATGACAAAAGACTGCAGGTGATCTGCCCATGTATATAATCACAAAAGGCCTTGATCCTCAGCAAAAGCACATACAGAGATATTTGATACTGAGGAAAAGAAAGGAGACAAAAATGGAGGCCCAAATCTTAGTTTCAGTTTTACAATAGAACTATTTAACTATTTTTTGATGAGAACAGGCTGACCTTAAACATGCGCAACTGTTGGTAAACAGAAATGCTGTTAAACAAATTAAGCAAGCTAATACTGGTAACAGCCTACCATACCCGTTTCTCATCAGGTATGAGACACTAGGTCCTGCCTTCGTGCACCCGTGGTTGGAAATTTTGTTGTATTCCAAAACAAAATGGCAGGTTCAATACAGCAAACAGTACAGAAATTTGGGTTCATTTTTCTTCTGCATGCACAGGTTAGTACAATTATTCATATATTTTTATCTATATTTATATGTATGTATGCATATATTGGGATAGCAAGAGAACTAAGCAGGGATAGAGATAGTGGAGGGATTTTTAGAAGTAAAAGGATTTTTTAACTCCAGTCTTCGGTTTTTCCTTTCTTTACAAAAGGAGGTCAAGGTTGAGCTGAAATATTAATACACATAGCTGTAAAATCATGTCATAACAAAAATAATGGCATTCCAAAGTAACTGCAAAACAACCCCAGTTTTTCCATTTTAATAGCTTCTCTGAGAGAACAATGGGAGATCGCACTCTGGAGAGAAGTACTAAGTTCAATCGCAAACTTTTTTTACTAAGAAACAAGAATGTGAAGTGAGGCGTGAGCTTAGGGTCAGGATACACAGCTCTTCTGTCCTGGTATCCGGGTGCAAGACCGGTACCGGTGCTCCCAGTCTCTGCGGTTCCTCCTAGCTGGAGGGTGTTAGGGGAGGACGCACCAGAGAGCAACCTCTCCTCCGCTCATGTTCTCAAAAGGCTCAAGAAGTAGCAAGTGAGGAGGGTAAAGCTCAGGAGCTGATTTGGCAAAGCAGTTTAGTAGATAGTTTGGTCTCAGTTGATTTAAATCCTTTGGAATTTTGTTCCTAAGAAAACACATAGTGAGGAGACTTTCTACAATGGGATAGAAAAGGACTAACCAAGTGGCTTCACTCTGAAGGCACAGGCAGGAGAGAGAAGTGGGCAGAATCCAGAAACCTTTAAGGCCAAGATATTTCTGAACTTCAGTTAAATCATAAAGCAGCTGCAGGAAGAGAACAGAGAGCACCTCTGCTGCTGACGGTGCCAGAAGACACGGGGGACAGGGGAACAGTGGACAAGCTTTGCTCATACTATTGGTAAAACATCAGCCTGTAATGCTGACTGCACGTCACAACCGGGCATGGAAAAGTTCTAGAACACTTGAAATGGTGGTTTATCTCAAAATAGCTCTCATATAGGTACTCAAGACTTCAAGGGAAATCTCTGTCATGTGGCCAGTCTCTGCTCTTGAGGCCAAGTTTTACAATCGGTTTAATAAGCTGATGAAAATTGCTCTACCTTAGAATTAGATTTTTTTTTTTAACCTTTGTTTCTATCAAAGGCAGTTCAAGAACCTCACTTCTATGGTGGTTAGAAACCTTCTTTTTAGAAACTAGAAAATAATAGTATGAAAAGAGAATTCAAGTGTAAGGCTTTGACCAAATCTGATTGCCAAACTGAAGGTTTTGTAAATATTCTTCAGCATTTCACTATAAGTATTTCACATATCTTTGATCTTGTAAACTGAAGGTTAGTTTTTCTACCAATTAATATTTTATTTGGAATAAGAAATCATACTTTGTGACATGGAATAACTTAAATTTTTTGAGTTTACACATTCCTCTATACAGATCACAAACTTTAGCAGTCATTTTTTGTTCATTTAACAATCTACAGTATTTCTTGACAAGACTTTCTCCCTCACTTTACCTCTGTGTAAATACACTGCATGGCACATATTCCATTCAAGTTAGAGGCAAAGGTAAGTGTACTGTAACAAGCAAACAGCTATATATCTTTACGCAGATGCATTAAAAGATCTTATAAAGGGCATTATACCCTTGGGAAAGGCACCATTTACGGTTCATTATCCTAGCAATCTTTCCTTAGTAATAAGTAATATTTAGCGATGTAGGGTATTTAGGGCAAATCAGCAAAGCACATAACTGTGTGCTTACATTTAAGGATCTGCCCAAGTCCATCTCTACTCAGCACAGGCCACTGACCCCCATTCAGCAAAGCACTTACGAATTTCTGCATAAACCTGAAATCACACACATTTGAGAAACTGCAACGCGTATTACCATCAGTTTTGCTTAAAAGCAAGGAAATTGCCTACAAAATACTTAAGTCATTGCCATGCTTGTAAAATATTCTTCTTCCTGTTCAATGTTATTCTCTCTCAGGAGTTAAAAGTTTTGCTATATTCAAAGCTATACAGACAGGGAAGGCACAGAAGAAAGAAAAGTATGAGATATTCTGTACTGACAGTGAGTGTTGCAATTTCCTCTAGTTCTACAGTCCATTCCACAACGCAATCCTCACTGGAATATGGTTAGATGTTTAATGGTTAAATCATTAAAGGCGTTTGCCACTCACCCTCTTGGCTCTGCAAAACCTGAAGCGAAATAGATAGGCAACTTGTAAGATACACTCTACTTCATGTGTTTGTGTGTGTGTTAGAGAGATAATTAGATAATGTGATAATTAGATAATGTGTTAGAGAGTTTGGACTAGAAAAAAAGATTTGCTGCCCTCCACCAAAGACACTGACATCAATGTGATATTACCCTATTAGTCTTAATTCTCCCAGTAAGTACCAACCTTTAAGAGAAAATACCCAGAAGAGAGGAAAACAGGCACAAGATCTGGCTTACAGTTTTGAATGGTAGCCCGTGAATATCAGAATGACAGTTCTGACCTTTTGGAATCTGCTGAAGGACAGAGATTTCTGAGAAGTCTGTATTTTGGTTTGGGGTTTTTTACATAATTTTCTAGAAAGAAAAGAATCAGAAACGGATTGTATACACATAAGTTAGATTATGCTTGGCTCAAAGCTATTAAGTTTGCAAGTGTTACTGTAATTCAAAGCACGTTTACCAGACTTGTTCTTCCATCCCCACCCAGTTTTTAATACTTTGGACCGTTTGTTTGGGGTTTTTTTCCTGAAGTTGTTTCTTGGTAAATCAATAGATCTTAAAAATGAAAAAGGTCTAAGGAATTTGCTTTGAAGAATTATGTCAGTAAGTTAGAAAACACGAATAAAACTAACTTCAAGCACAGAACCTCCCAAAGCCACTTCGGGGAAGACAAAACTGTACTTAGTATCTGAGGTTATTGTATAGAAAGCCCTGGAGAATTAGGCATTTGCAAATCAGACAGCATTTGAATGCCATTTCATGAAGGCTGGTTTCTGAAAGGCAGTTGTCACCTAGAGGCTCTCTGATATTAACAGCAAATCACTCCTGATAGTGTGTTTTGAATCAGAAGCAAGAACACGGTTATAGCATTTTGATCTTATGCTAACTACTCATGTAATGGCCACAGGGGTGAATAGTAACTATTCTCCTATGAAATTATTTTTTGTATATAGGTGTCAATGTCACAGGAGCCGAAGATTAATCTTTCTGTTTGGTTGCTACGGAAGCAGATGGATAGGATAGATGAGTTCTAAAAACTGCCAACTCAGACTCCCAGGTTTTGCCTGATTGTTTGTATTGTCCCGCCATGAACCAGAAATAAGATCCCAGCTTTACTAGATGTTGAAATGCTGGACAGCATTTTTTATGCTATACCACTTTTGCCCATTTGTTTCAGCAGCCACAGTGACCTAACTGTATTTAACATAACATATTAAACTAACATGATGTTAGGTAGAAGGCAGAGATTTAAGGAAGCTATGTCAAATGATTCCATCATAAAATATTCTTTTTTCTCCCCTTCATCTTGCTTCATATTATGTTTAAACCAAATAGATCCAGCCTTTGCTAATCAACCCCTAGAACCAAAAAGTCTTCACCCTGTTTATCTAATATAGCTGTCTTGATCAGTTAAAGGCTGCTACCATGGAAAACATCTACTACATTTATTCTAATCTTGGATAGAGATATCTTAGATATGAAATTATTAGAAAACACAATGATCTGAATTGTAATTAAAAACAATATTTAAGGTGTCGTGCAATAATGTATGACTAATGATGACTCTAGTACCACTACAGAGAAAGCAGACTGTAACCTTAAGTTCTCTATCTCTCTGTAACTGGAACGTATCCTTTCCCCTGATGCCCTGGCAGAGGTATATCCTCTATGACACTGTGGTTTGAGTCAGTACCCTGTACGAAAGCTAGAGAGAAAGGAGCGTATCTACAGAGCCCATTCTGCTATTCTCTTTCTACTGTTTATTTTCCTTGATAAGTGTTTTGACCACAACCGATGTCACTGCAACACATTAATACACCTGGAGCTGAGAAAAGAGAAACGGTGAATGACAGCTGGCTGGTTTATGGATTAGGCTTACTTTTATCCTAACTCTTTTGGCAGGCCCAGTCATCATGCTGTGGTGAGAAGAGAGCAGATACCAACTGGCAAAACCATACTGGAGGGCTGGAGATGCACAGCGTATGCAGAAGAAAAGGGCCATCACCAGGACGGCTGATCTTTGAACTGTCAGGTAATAACTTCTGAAGAGAACAACAACCAAGGTCCCTAAAAACACCTGAGCAAGACTAAAAGGAATCTTTAAATATCTTCTAAGGTAAAGTTAAAGAGAATTAAATAAAAGGCTCTGCTCTTGGAACAGCTCATACCCCAAAGCTAGCTCACTTCTATTTCATGCCAAATAAAAGCTGTATGAATCACATAATAAAATGTTATGGCTGCTGGCACAATTAATTAGAGATGAGGAGAGCACAACTTTCACCTCAAACAGAAGTGTCATATTAGAAGAAGAAAAGCTGTTAAAATATTGTGACCATTTCTAACTGATTCAGTACAGAAATTAAGAGAAGCTAAGAAAATATTAATTTACAGGAATTAAGAAGAGTATGTATCAGTGTAGCATTCCCACTACACGGTAATGTTTGTAAAACACCTTCTGGAGATCGTACTGTCATGATGGTGGATCAGCACTTCAGATGGCAGAGCTCTTAATTTCTCTACTGCTACTTATGGCAATGAGAAATGTAGCAGTATCTGCGTGGGCGAATTAAGTCCATATATACTTTTAGGGACAAGAAACTTCCACAATTCATGCAGTAAGCACTAAAGTCTACCTTCATACTCTTAAGTCTGAATCTTCCTTCTACACTTCAGAAAATTATACTCCTTCAAGCATTTCAGGATCAAAAATGAATTCAACAATTACTCAGGACTGCTCAAGATTGATTACCCAATTGAAGAATTAGTCAAGATTACTACTGCAATGTAAACCCCATTGTGTATTTTATTTGTGTCTGGGTTCCTGAATCACGGTCTTTATGTAATTAGAGCATATGAAGTCCATACACTACATGTTATGCTGACCTGCACTGCACAAAAAGCCAGGAAATCCCCTAATAATACAATGAAGCAACAGTTTTGAATCAATGAGAATAAGTGAAAAATTTTTCAAAGAATATTTCTTTTTTGAGCACAGGTAATACCATATGTGTCTATTAAGTACACCTATGGTTCCATTTAAATTGACAGAGTTAACTGGTGCAACTGCTTAACCTGAATGAAAAACTTGCAGTTCTTGCCATAAGTTCTACTTCTCTGAAGTCATATGGATCATTAGTTTAGGAGAAATGTAAGAATAATAGTACTCAGAGTCATCAAAAAAAAAAAAGTTAACAGTGGTCAAAACATAACTTCCATTCACCAAATATGACTATGACCAGTCATTGCTATCAAAAGAGACATGGATTTAGGACCCAAGTTTTGGCAAATGAGGATTACACTATTCATGCCACACTCATTTTAAACAAAATGAACAGTCAACCTAAGCAGTATATCATTGTGTGACTTAACAGATGACAGCCAAGATGTTACTTGTAACCACTGATGTCCAATTATGTCAATTAGCACAAATACTATTTTAGAAATACTTATATACACAATGCAATTCAGCAGAGTTCGGGGATCCAGTTTTGACAAAAGCAGACAACGATTACACAAGGGTTCATTTATAATCTCCCTGCACGTGTCAGTTCTAACTTCTGAAAATGTTCATTTAGAAGACCTAGAAATTACTTGTATCTATTTCAATCATATGTAATTACTAAACATATCTTCAAAGTTTGTTTCGTTTTGGTCTTTTTAAGGCTTCTCTAAAGACAGAGTTGCTCCTCACTACAGAATCCAGGAAACTTTCTGCAAAACAAGCTGTTAGTAAATAAGACCTTTCTTAGTCTTATGTTTTGATATTATGGTTTGTATGGTTTGTTAGGCAAGAGTTACGCTCGACTGACTCAATGCAAATTGCAAGACTACACGGATATACATAGTGACACACTTCTGACTCCACCAAACCTTATTAACAACGATGATTGACAAGAAGCTCTGTGTCTTAGAACCCAAACTTAACTAGGTTTTCTTCTGTGATGTTTACCCACAGGGAATGCGGAAAAATATGTATTCCTAGTTAGAATTTTTCCTCCTTGCATGTAAGAGGAACCAAGTTTCCCCTAGGTATACATCCTTCTATGTTTATGAACAGATGTAGGAAGGAAGCATAGTTTATGGTATACTAGTTTTAAATTGACTCATTTGTGATTTCATTAAAATGCAGAATAAATTTGCGATCCCCTGGCAATAGTTCCACAGAATTCTTTAGGTTAAGATTTTCTGTTTCTCTAAAAAGAAAAAGAGATTTTCTAAAGGCTTGTTGATTTTATATATCATTAAAACTGCTGTTGAAAGAGGAAAGAAAAAAAGAACAAATTTTGTTCCTGAATATTCTTCATTACTTCTTAAAACAGCATATATTTCATGAACCTGAGAAACCTAACCAGAAAGTTAAAGAGCCTCCACTTGCTAAGCATCTATGCAAAATCCGCATAGAGTAAATGCCTTTGCATATGTTACACTTTTGACTTCTCTGCCTTTTTCTTCCTTTTCTATTAAATGTATTTTTTCTGGATTAGATTCACCTGATTTTTATGCAATAAAAACTGAAAGAGAAAGCTGTCAGTATGAAGTTATACAGAGCAAGAAACTACAATATCGTTCCCTTCATCTCAGGAGTCTGTAACATGTAAGTATGATAATGGGAGACAGTCCTTGAAAAGGTCATTTCATTAAGATGACTGAAATGCTGGTAGTGGTGATCATCATGAAACTATCTCTACTACCACTTTATTTTTGAAAATACCGAGCAGTAACACATCCTCATTATCATTACCTTTAATTAGGCAAATATCTGCATTCTGAATAGCAGCAGAAACTTGTAGGAAACTGCTACTTTGAACTGATCACCATTTTCACACCTAAGAAGGTGCTACAGGCTGGTTTGCTTGGCACAGAAGCATGGTATCACCTATCATAGAATCACAGAATAGTTTGGGTTGGAAGGGACCTTTACAGGTCATCTAGTCCAACCCCCCTGCCATGAGCAGGGACATCTTCAACCAGATCAGGTTGCTCAGAGCCCCGTCCAACCTGACCTTGAATGTTTCCAGGGATGGGGCATCTACCACCTCTCTGGGCAACCTGGGCCAGTGTTTCACCACCCTCCTTGTAACAAATTTCTTCCTTATATCCAGTCTAAATCAGCCCTCCCTTAGTTTAAAACCATTACCCCTTGTCCTATCACAACAGGCCTTGCTAAAAAGTTTGTCCCCATCTTTCTTATAAGCCCCCTTTATGCCCCCTTTAAGAAGGCTGCAAAAGAAGGCTGCCAAAAAAGGCTGCCCCAGAGCCTTCTCTTCTCCAGGCTGAATAACCCCAACTCTCTCAGCCTTTCTTCGTAGGAGAGGTGTTCCATCCCTCTCATCATTTTTGTGGCCCTCCTCTGGACCCGCTCCAACAGGTCCATGTCTTTCCTGTGCTGAGGGCCCCAGAGCTGGACGCAGTACTGCAGGCGGGGTCTCACCAGAGCAGAGCAGAGGGGCAGAATCCCCTCCCTCGACCTGCTGGCCACGCTGCTTTTGATGCAGCCCCGGATACGGTTGGCCTTCTGGGCTGTGAGTGCACATTGTTGGCTTATGTCCAGCTTTTCATCCCTCACTACCCCCAAGTCCTTCTCCTCAGAGCTGCTCTCAATCCCTTCATCCTCCAGCCTGTGTTGATATCAGGGTTCCCCCAACCCAGGTGCAGGACCCTGCACTTGGCCTTGTTGAACCTCATGAGGTTCACACAGGCCCACTTCTCCAGCTTGTCCAGGTCCCTCTGGATGGCATCCCGTCCCTCAGGCGTGTCAACCACACCACTCAGCTTGGTGTCCTCTGCAAACTTGCTAAGGGTGCACTCGATCCCACTGTCTGTGTCATCAATGAAGATATTAAACAGTACTGGTCCCAGTATGGACCCCTGAGGGACACCACTCATAACCGATCTCCATCTGGACATCAAGCCATTCACCACTACTCTCTGGCTGCGACCATCCAACCAATTCCTCATCCACCGAACAGTCCACCCATCAAATCCATACCTCTCCAATTCAGAGAGAAGGGTGTTGTGGGGGACCGTGTCAAAGGCCTTACAGGAGTCCAGATAAGATGACATCTGTAGCTCTTCCCTTGTCCACTGATGTAGTCACTCCATCATAGAAGGCCATTAGGTTGGTCAGGCAGGACTTGCCCTTGGTGAAGCCACGCTGGCTGTCTGGAATCACCTCCCTGTCCTCCATGTGCCTTAGCATAGCTTCTAGGAGGATCTGTCCCATGATCTTCCCAGGCACAGAGATGAGGCTGATAGGTCGGTAGTTCCCAGGGTCCTCCTTTCTATGCTTTTTAAAAATGTGTGCAATGTTTCCCTTCTTCCAGTCACCAGGGACTTCACCTGACTGCCATGACTTTTCAAATATCATGGAGAGTGGCTTAGCTACTACATCAGCCAATTCCCTCAGGACTCTGGGATGCATCTCGTCAGGTCCCATAGACTTATGTATTTTCAGCTTCCTCAGGTGTTCACAAACCTAATCTTCTCTTACGGTGGGAGGGACTTTGCTCCCCCAGTCCCTGTCTTGCGGTCCATCTACTCGAGAAGTGTGGGAAGAGAGGTTACCAGTGAAGACTGAGGCACCTTGTTTCTGGAGGAAGCAGCTTCTGGTGAAATCAAAACCATACCGTGGTTTATTTTCCTCCATGACCTTAAAATACTGAGTGGTAGGCTGAGGGCGTACATCAATTGTATTTAGCTAAGGCAAGACGGAAATGAAGAAAAGTATTTGGTGTGCGAGATCATACCTCCTTTTCCTTGAAATCAAAGCCTAGAGATTTAGGTCTAAAGTGACAGTAAATAATAACAAAGCTCAGTAAATCTCCTACAGAGGTACCTGGGAACATTTCCTAAATTCTGTGACTGACCAAATAAAAAGCCTCTATAGTTTAGTATACTACATTCTATGTAAAATTTAATCTTACAAACTACTTTGATGATGAACAATAAAAAGCATTAATGTACTTTTGGTTAAGTATTCATTAGGCTTAGATATTTTTTATCTTTCATGAAATTTCTAATAATGCCATTCAGGTGCATTAGTGACCCTATAAGCTATCTTCAGACAATTTTTGAACTAATGCTTGAAAATCTGGCACGCACGGTATGCATCTGAAATGCCAAGATGAAAAATCATTTCAAAATTTTGTCATGGGAGATTTAGTCACAACCAATTATACTGAGGTTTTACACAGGCAGTAAAAGATAACCCCAGACCTGTACTGCAGGTGATCAAGGGATATTATTATTTGCAAAATAGCCGCTTCTCCAGTTGCAACCATGGTAATTAGCTGAGATAATGACAGGCACATACTGTTGATAGAGTAACCAAGTCTCACAGCAGAGGGTATGGTTTTCTTCAGCTGCAAGCATGTATTGGACTCCTGTTATTAGCTATTTTGGGCTTACTCTTCCTGACAGTAGTATTCCTTACACACTACAATGTACTGAACTGTTGAATACAGAGATTTTAGTACAACGTGTGAACTCTGTCAAATTCGAGTATCTTATTAGTCGTTGGACTTTTAGTTCAGCACCAGGAATTGCTTACCAAATGTAAGAATTGCTGCTTAGGCAGGACGCATTATATATAGTTCAGCTGAAAATGTTTTCTGGTCAGTAAAGCCATAGGGCCAACTATACAATACAGTATTTATTCTACTATATTTATGGTGAAGATATAATAGAAATGTAGGGAGAAAAAATTAAAAGTTCCTTTATTTTTCTATAATGTTTCCACCTTACAGATCCATCATTACAGCTATTATTCTGTGAACAAAGAATAAAATCTAGTTTTGAAAGTTTAACTAAAGTTTTTGGCTTTGTGACAGAACCAGTTCAGATCTGTTTACTTCAGATAATCTCACTGCTCCTTCAGTAGTTCTCGTGTTTGAGTAACAGCAGCCACGTTACAGACTCTTCCACTAAAATTCATCCAGAAAGAGATTAGAGATAATAACATGAATGCCACTTTTCTTGGTGTAACATACTACCACAAAAAGTGAAATAATATTTGTGTATCATTTGTTGGTACTGTAGGGTGCTTATTTATAAACTGGCTATTTGAAATTCCTGACATTCGCATTGCTGCAAACTATTTATTCAGTGAGGACAAAAGAAACAAAGACTAAGGGAGAAGGAAGGTCAAGAAACTGATTCAGAGTTCACTCCCCAATTAATTTGATCCACTGGGAGTCCTGAACTTTTCTAAAAATTGGAATTCAGGAGGAAACATGTAGCATGACCTAAGTATCTGTGACTGGCCTGATTTAGACTGCAAGAGCTATGGGGACAATCAGACAAATACTTTTCTTTCCTGCATAATACAGGAAAGGAGTAATGTAAAAGAAGGCAGCATTTCCCAAGTGGCCACCAGAAGGTAAGTGTTGCAACAGAGGTTTTTATTAATGCTGTCTTAAATGCTTATCTTCTGAAAAGCCATTTCTCTTTGAAAGAGATGAACGGTTCATTGCAAAGTTAGCTAGCGAGGTAAGTGTATGGACCCACTGGGAACCTGAGGTTGGAAATAGAAGGCAACATCACTAAGTAATAAGCCCTATTTACCACACTAGGGTTTTTTTTTTTTTCATTTTGGTTTTGTGTTGAAAAACTCTAAGCGAGGGAAAAAGCCAGTCTCCAAAATCCTTTAATTTACAAATAGCCTTGTGCTCAAGCTGGGGGAAGAAAAGGGCGGGGAGGGGGGGAAGATGGATGTATTCTACTTGATTAGGTTAGAACTGCTCTGAGAACAATATAAATGGAGTCGAAAACAACTATGGTGTAGGGAGGGGACTATTGCTCCTCTGAAGTCAGCTTCCAATTTCAGCTCAAGTATATCTATTTCTTCCCATTAATAAATACATATCTTCACTAACTTGTCTACTTACCTTAACAAATTTAGTTCTTCTGTAAATTGATGTTATACCAGGTATTACAAGAGTATATAAGAATAAATTTGGCCAAACACATCCTCTGGAGCATATCCACAGATCTCAGTTTCTCTCTGTGCTTGAAAACATTGACATTCTTGTGCAATTAACTTTTTATATATTGTGCATTGCTCACTTCCAGATCACATAGGGCTAATTAAAGATTTGTTAACTTCTGCAAGGTTTCAGCTCTGACTAGTCACACTGAAAGGCATATGTGAAGACTAAATATCTAAATATCTATAGGCAGACTCTGCCTATCTAATAAGCAGACTAATGCATATCAATTCTGATGAAGAATCCCTTTCTACCAGGTGACCTTCCCTGGGATGACACATAAGACTATGCTTATACTTCTCACCATTCCTTTGCCTGCATTGGATCTCCTATCTCTGCTACTGAACCAGGAAACAACTACTTTCTTTGGCTCAGATCACCAGAAAGGAGCAAAAGGAAGGCTTTAGAGGAGGGGACATATGGGAGAGTCTGTTTGGCCACAAGCAGCCTCACCTTTTGTGCTGCACCTACATGCAAGAGGAGAAACAAGGAGTGCAAGGTTGGCTCATTCTTTTCAGTCCAGAGATGACATCTATAGTGCTGGTAGAACGATGGGGAACAAAAAGGAAAGAGGGGGGAAAATAACATTGCATGTGTAATCATTTGCACGGGTGTATGGAACATGCCCTGTGTGAAAAGCAAAGGACCTTTAAAAAAAGATGTTAAAATGTAAGAAAACATCCAGTAAATATGCATGAATTTTTAGATGTTTGGCCAAATACAGATATGAAGAATAAGGATACTGGTGTATTTCATGGGCAGGAGCAAGAACAGAATATGTATACTCTCAACAACATTTTTTAATTGCAGTTTGAATGAAGAAGGTCGTGGGTCACTTCAGAGAGGAATGGAGGGACAAAGGAATTTGGGAAATGCCTCCTTGCTTCATTGAGTCTTTAGAGCATCTCAGTGAAAGGCTGTACCTAGTATATGTAATACGCAGCCAAACAATGTATTTCCCCTTATTCTCTCTTTCTCTTAAATACTGGACATATTTTGTAGACTGAAATATCCTAGTATTTAGCTTAGCTCATATAACTGTCATTGAAATTTCTGCCAATTAAAGCTTAGCAGAAGATAAACAACCAAAAATAGGGTTTGATATGGGAAGGCGGTAAAAAACCTCAACTGTAACCCCTGCTACAAGTTCTTCCAGTAACAGATATGAAGCAGAGTTCTTCCCATAAACCTCCAATGATATTATGTTAGATTCTTTTCCAGTCAAGCCGATAGAAGTAGTAGTTTCCTACCAAACTATGAACCTGTCTGTGACTGAACTTATCTGCTGATTTGCTACATCTTACGTGGTAGAGCAGACATCTCTTCAAGAGAGCTTGCAGGAGCTGGGACAGATAGACTTCTGACATCTCTAATATTTGCTTAGAAGAGTAACAGGAAAATTGGTCTGTCTGAACAGTATTCAATCCAAAAAGCAATTTACATAACAAAACAAAGTACATCATTGAGTGCACTTTTAAAACAGAAAGGGCACTTGCAAACAAAGTATTCAGCAGCATGTCTATTTTAATTATAACTATATACACAAAACATACACCGTAGGCATAGAAATGGATAGCAATTCTCTCTCATTCTCCATGCTTGACCTAATTTCAAAACATTAGATAAGATGTCAGGAAACCGTTTTGAGGGATGGTGAACATTTCCACTTCAGGACTTATATAATATTATTTTTTCAATATTTCATCTGCCTGTCGTATGCCTTCTTAGTTGGAATGTACCTTATTAGCCTTCACATAACAAGAGCGAGTGCCAAAAATGCAAGCACTCTAAATGCTCGGGATATTTCTCTTTTTAAAATGGTAAGTATAATTGAATACTACTTGCCTGAGGAGATTAGAGTTGCAATATGTCTTATATATCCTAGCTGATTGGATAATATACTTAATGGAACATACCTGGGAAGATGAACTGCTTATCTGGTTGTAGCATATGTCTCCAGAAAAGATAAGACACTTGACTTTTTTTCCTCCCCAGCTGATAGTTCTTGATAATTCACTTGTTTGTTCATTTGCATATACAAACTATTTTATGGAGTCTCGTACACGCACTCATCAAGAGTAAAATGCGGAGAGGAGTAGCAAGCAAGCAGTAGCTCTCTGATGTCTCTGAGCTCCCCTGACCCCCTTCACCAGCAGGTCTCCATGGATAAAGTAGCAAATCAGAAGACCTTTGGCACGTCCTCTGCTCTGCAGAAGGGAGAAAACAGCAGGAAAAGCTGCTGCCAAGTCAAATCAGTCAGCCTTGGAAAGGGCCTGAACCTTAAGCCCTTAACCCGATGATTAAGCAACCTGGCATAAAGTTAAATCTACAGATCCCTGCTTCACTCCGCAGCCCTCTACTGCTCGTCAGCCATTGTCAGAAAGACACCTCATACTTGCATACCCCAACTAAGGCTTCTCATTAACCATCAATAATCCCTGGAGTTCACATTTACAAAAACCTGCTTCACAGGCACGAACAGAAAGGTAGACACTTTCCTAACGCTGGATTTGGGTTGGTAATTATAATCTCTCTCCTAATTTCAACTGGGTATAATGAAATTTGAGTGGGAGGTTCACTCGTTTCTGCCAGAGTCCATTATTGTGCCTTAGTCAATAACAGTGCCCATAACTGAAATTCTCAGCTACCAGCAATAGCTGTTACTTAACAGGTCATAATATATACCTTACCAAAAATATCTTATCTATACAGCAAGCCTTGCTACTTACTCATAATTGTGCTGCTTTAAGAAGCATTATGCAGGTACCATGGCAGTATTTTTACTTGCTGGCATATCCCAAACAACACATGTCAGAGATCAGGTGATGAAGGGACAATGCCCCCTTAGTCCTTTAATTAGATTTTACTCTGGAGGAGGCTTGGAGAGTAAGGAAAACAGTAACCTGTTCCGGACCTTCCACCTCACTGTAGCTGACTATAAGCAGCACCCACAAATGAGCAATTGGAGGCTGGTCCTCAGCAACTATTTAGTTGAGGACAGCAGGATAACTCTACATAACACATCAACCCGAATCGCACAGCAGTGGAGTAGATAGCATGGAGAAGGGTAGCTCCTCATGGGGATGACAGTAGGGGAAGACGGTCCATCACAGGGGGACACAAAACACCCAACAAACCAGCATCCTTCTGCCTATGGCCAGAACACAAAGTGCGGGTGAAAACAATTGAGATACCCAGCAATTATTTTTTTTTCCCTGCAAGCTCTCCTTTGCTGATGCTTAGCTGCCTCAGGAAGAACACTGGCAAAGAGAACCAGGCATAAGCATTTTATTTCATGATCCTTCTTTTCAGCAAATCCTTTTCTTTAACGAACAGAGATGAGAGCTATTGTTCCATGAAAGGATGCAGTCAGCCTCCTCTGCAGCTACTTTGAGTCCTTACATCCCAGAGCTTTACTGAAAAGGTAGGAACAAACTCAGCACTGGGAACAACAGATAAGGTAGAAATGGTCCTGGGTATGCCAATCTTTGCTTTAAGAAGGGGCTTTCGGTCCCAAGGAATCAGAGCGGAGTCTGGCTGTGAATAATGCTTCTGTCTGGTGAATTTATGTGGAGCTTATGGAGCTGCAGAGTAAAGGCTGTGTCCTGTTTGGCTCTGAAAGGTAGGCACGTGGGTACTCATTAATAGCATGGCTCCCTCCCAGGCAACAAAGACAGCATTTGTGGTGAACTGAGGTGGGAAACTTGCTGACACAATAAACACCACTTCTGAAGCCATTTGGCAGAGTCATGGCCAAAGTCAGGAAACCAGTCATACAAAAACAGTATCTACATGTTGTACAGGTTTCCTAAAGGAAAGCTAGGCAAACCTCAACAAATACAAAAAAGGGTCTACAAAACTAAAAAAGTCCTGAAGATGTGTGTGGTGCAGCAAAATGCACCAAAGAAAGTCCTAAACTACCTAAGCCTCTAAGGATCAGCGAGGGGACAGGCTCCCCCCTTGAAGGGCTCAGGGTTCTATGGAAAGATCTACTTCAGAAAGGCAAAAAGGCTTCAGAGAAAGATGCTGACAAAGGATGGAGAAAGAAATCGTTTTTTTGGCAAACTCCTTTTTACTTACATTACTAAGGAAAGGGAACAGACACTTTTAACTGCCAACATCTTTGCTAGCCAGTAGCTCACAAAGAAATGACTTAATAGATTTAATAGGGGAATAATTTCCTATATGAAGTTACCAATAACTATAAATATAGTTATGACAGCTGAAGTTCTACGGTCTTGGTAGCAGGTCACCCTAGGGCCGTGTTTTCTCATACTAGCTGGTTCCCAATCTAAAGGTCAGTTTTAAGAGCTCAACTTTAAGAACTCACTGAGTCACCATTAGCATGGTAGAAACAGTTCATGGCTCATGGACATCACATCACTCAAAATTTCTGACAGTGCTTACAACTGCAAAAAGTTAAATCAGACCAAAAAGGAGTGGTATAGGCTCACCTGCAGCCCTTTACTTAGCCGCTGAAGGCTGAAGAGCCACTGTGGTAAAGAATTGGTATAAATCACCATAATCCTACATGAAATTCCATTCTATTCCCATTAGGTTTGGTGAGAATGGTGTAGGAATTGGATTTATACCACACAAAAATGTTCCCATACTGAAGACACTCCTATGTGATAAGGAAATGCCCTCCTGATACTTAAAATACTCTCCCTTTTAAACATTGCAAAAGATTTCCTTGCCATTTGCTGCAAGCTATCAAATTCTGTGGACAAAATAGTTGTGATAAGCAGACTACAAGTTCTAAAATGTAATGTCTTTCTACTTTTAACACAGGTCAGTCTTTTAGAGCAGGATAGAGCCCATGAAAAAAAACTCTTCCTGTGCTCCTTTTCTTACTCTGTTGTGGTTTTTGGTTTTTGTGGTTTTTTTTCTTTTTTTTAACGGTATTCCATGTAAAAATCTAACAAAAAAATTGTTACGTTTTACAGTCTACATCTAAAACCACCTTTCAATAAAGTGAACCTGCAGGTGCAGTGCTTTGAAGAGAGTAACTGTTCCAACTTGGACAAAATGATACAATTTTATCAGCATCAACAACAAAGAACAAAAACAAAAAGAATGGTGAAAAGAAAGAAAAAAAAACACCATATGGCCATACCTTAAATCAGATAACTGTGGCACTAAAGATGGGACAATAAAAGAGAGGGGCCAACAGTATCTGAGGGAAGGGGAAATCTATCCTACTATGATATACTTCATCTGGAGTGATATGTGAGGAATTATTCCAGGCATTCTGAAAATAGGGAGTTTGACCAGACTTCTTTCCTGGAAGACTGCTCTTAAAAGCACAGAATCCTTTTTTCTTTTTTTTTCCTACTGTGTAGTAACAGCACAAAAAATGGAAGAATTGATTCACTGATTCACATAAACATCTGACTCAGAGTCCAATAGAAGGTAATAAGCAGTTTAACATTAATTGCACTTGTGAACAGAAGATGAAAATGCTTCAAAACCAAAGTGATACACAGCACAGATACTCCTAAACATTTAAAGCTAGCATAAAATGGACACCATCACCCTAATACATTTTAAAACCTACAACAAAATTTCACTGTGCAAGTGTGGCCTCTCCTCCATCTAAATATAAAGCCTAATTGAAACATACATTTTAAATGAAATGTTCATGTGGCACAATAAATAATAAAATAATTATAAAGTTGTTTAAAATACTTTTGATCTGTGTGTTTGTTTAGAATGGTCAGCTGTGTAAGCAACACAAGTCAATGCTTGCCAATAAAGCAGTCAGGATATAAAGTGCAATACCCATGAATGCTTTCAGTCTTGACGTATATATTTCCCTGAGACCAAACTACATAACTGATTTATGTTTTCATTCCTTCATTTTCCACAATAAATCCTCAAAAATGTCTTAAGAACAAAGGTTCAAGGTCCAGCTGCTCTCACAATCAACTTTATCTTTCAAAACAGTTGAAACAAATTAGGATAAAAAGATTATCTTGAATTTTACTGTGGTTGGGGAACATGCTGTTTCCAAGCATTCCAATTAATTATGTCCCTTTGAATTTTCCTAGGCCATGCTGTGGTACAAGTAACCCATATGTTCTAACTAAGTGTATTTTTATGAGGAGAAATATGCTAAGCTGGGAGGAAAAAAATTACACCTGGAAGGGTGAAAACAAAAGGAAAAGAAGCATAAATAACCAAAAAGCTTCTGCTCCTTTGACAGTGAAGCATGTTACCTGTTTGGCTTCACATCTTTCAGTGACCACAGAGAGAAACATTTAGGTTTCTGTTCTGATCTTTAAGGGAAGGATTAGCAAGACTTTGCAGTTGCAGTTTTTATTTTCATCTAGATTCTCCCTTCCTGGTTAAAGACTGTGAGATCACATGGATTCATGTGTCTTGACAGAGCTTTCAAGTAAATGAAACTAATCGGGATGAGCTTACTTGATTAAATAAAATCCTCAAGCCTCAAAATATTTCATTTTGATGGACAGATAGATAACACAAAGCTGTGCAAGAGAAGAAATCTGAGCATGTTATTGAGCTGACAAGAAGCTTTCCATTACCACTCTTTTTTTTTGATAAATGTGCTCAGGATGTAACCTCTATGTTTGCCTGTATGTGAATTAGTATATATTGCCCCTCCCTAATCCAGTGGCATGTAATAGCGATAAAACACTTTCCAAAGAGTTGTCATCAATTAATTTTTCAATGGTCTACCTTTAGTTACACAGTAAAAGCTAAGGATTTTTTATAAACTCTCAGCATTGACCTAACTGAGCTCAACAAGAAAATTTATTAATGACTTCAGATGAAAGAGCAGTAGGCCAGCCTCTGAAATCCCGTATATATTAGGGTATGGTACATGGCAGCTCCCATATACTGATAGTGAGTAAAAACATAAGTTATCTTAATGACAATATTTTTAAATAGGTTTTGAAGTACTATTTTAAGTGATTGCCTAATCTGAAACTCTAAAAATGAGAACTGAATAATGCTATACGCTAACATGTAGCATATTTCAAGATCTTCCATCAGTTTAGCATGCACATTCATATATCACTGACATTCATATATAATTTATGAAACATTCCTGCACTTCATCAGATTAAAAAAACGTGTTTCTGCTTTTGTTTTTAAAGCACTACACTGAGAAACTCTGAAGGACTTGAGAAACTGCAAAGGAGTAATCACAGAACAGCATTTGCTACAGTAACCAAATCCTACCTGCAAAATCCATCTGCCTGAGTTGAGTATGCATTCTTTTGCTGCTAACTTGACAAGATAAACCATACAGTAATAGACCACGACTCCAGAAACCTTCTCATCACTTGTCAGCTTCGTACAAAGATCAAAGCTTCACAGCAACACATAAAGTTGAGAAAAATGTTTAGGGGGCTATCTAAAGTTACAACAGCTTATACAGCAATGCCTATAAGAGCACCAGAATCATTTAGGAGCCCACACCTTCGCTCTTTAATGATGCAAGTGGTTAAGTCTTCAGTGCTGAGGTGCTTCTGGAACACCTTTGCCCTAATGGTATCCACTCACATTCTTGCAGAGGTGCTCTAATCATCATTTGTTTAAATTTGCTTACCAGACTTTAAAGAATTTGCACCTCTTTCTCACTTACAACCTGATTAAAAAAAAACAAACAACAACCCAAAAACTATTTCAGCAGATGACAAACTTTAAGCATATCTGGGTTCACTAAGTAACTCCCAAGGGATTACTGTTATGATAAGTATCAACCATAATTTGTAGTAACAGACATGGAAAGAGCTAAAGATAGAGTAACTTCAAGACATCTACTGGAAAGGTTTCCACAGTTTGAAAACATAGAAAATTTGAAGTTCTGGCTTTTCAAGGAAACTTAATATACGTCTGCTGTAATTTTAACTGTAGGAGTTACTGAGGTTGCTCTTTGTCTTGTTTGTTAATGAATCACAAGAATGAGAATAAACAAAATGAGAATATTTACAGAAGTGTGCTCATTAGAATAAAGTCACCCTTCCTTGCAAAATTTCACCCTTCTGTGTAATAATTATAGCTCAAAAACCAAGGTTAACCTGATTATACACAGTACAACAAACACCACATTTTAAGCATCAGCACCACCTTGCTCCCAGCAGGCAGCTCCAGGCAGAGTACGGACCAAGTCCAGACTACCCGCTGTTAAAGGAAGGAGGACATGTAAATAAAAACAACATGTGAACTAAACCTATAGTGAAAGGTCGGGGTGGCCACGACACTACAACACATGCTAAAGACATACCACTCCTTTGCTTTTGCATGACCATGCAGAGAGGTACAGTCTGTGCTCGCTCTAATGCACACAACAGTGATTTGTGGTTGCTCTCCTTTTCTTTGGAAGAAAGGCACCAAAATGAGGGAAGATGGATGCATGGCCCCTCTTTTCGCCTCTAAGTATTTGATATCAGCTTGCTGGAAAGACAGACTGCACACCGCTTGGGAACAAGGATCAGCCCCGAGAGGGGGTACAACTCTTAGCAAAACAATTTTTCGTATATGCCTGTTGGATTACGGACATTTGGGGACAACTCTTTCTTTTGCCCTTATGTTTGCTTGCAAAGTACCTATCTGACCTCTTATTGCTGTAAGAAACACCTGCATACAAACCTCGTCAATAAACAGTCTCACACCGCTGTTACTTCTGTTTTGAATTTTACACAGCAAATTACTAATGTAAGATGTAAGCTGTTTTTGCAGTAATGTGATTTTAACCTGTCTTTTGAGGTTTTTTTCCTTGATTAATGGTAAATTACTGTGAATATTCAATGTCTTTTAGCAGTCTACTTTATGTATTAACAACAAGATAATTATAGGTAATTCATTTTAACAAAATTAAAAGCTTTCACATGTGCAACTTTCAGCCCAAAGATGATTTGCATTTATTCCAATAAGACTACAGATCATGGAAAGGTGCCAGTACTTTTCTGATTGCCAGCTTGCTCCTGGAGTTTTACAGGGATTTTATTTTTTAATTTTGAAGTTCTTTTATTAAACTTCCACACTAGAGCAACATCTCAAGCTTTTGAAATGAAGCCCAACATCATCAAAATCAACGCAAGTCATTTCTGTTTTAATGAGGCAGTCCGTATCTGGCATGCAGCAGATAGCCTTGGTAGACTCTGAAGGGGGCGGAGGGCTTCTAAGTTGCTCAAACTTGCCATGCTGATTTGCAAATGAGCTGGCGCCGGCTGCACAAAGGACTACTTCAGCTTCTTGTCAGACCTTCTGTAATAAGATGTATACTGGAATAAAGCCACTCTGGGTTTCCGCCTTTTTTACGTTTCTTTCACATTTGCCATTCAGTGTGAAGACTTAACCTCGCCATTAATTTTTTGCACAGCAATTCCCCATCGATTTCAGGTGGATCGATAAAGCAGGCTGCTGATTGGAAAACACAGGGCTGACTGCCGAGCCCATGCCACGCAGGTGGAGGACAGGGAAGCCTCTGCCCCAGGGAGGCAGCCAGCAGTTTAAGGGTACACACCAGAGTCACCCATATTTCCCACCACATTTTAATTGACTTGCCAAGAGTCTCCACCACCCTATCTTCCTCTTTGTGAAAGACATACATCAAAGAAATCAGTCATATAAATAATGTGGTGAATAAAAGTTGCTTCTGAGGAGAGACTTGGCAGGAAATAATCCTTTAAGGCTCCAGCTGTTTTTATTTTTACCATGTCATTAAGACTCCCATATTTCTGTCCTGGACTACCTAGACACAAATACATAAACGCTTGCATGCGTCATAGCCACGGTATCTTATTTGTTTGGGCTTGCTGTGGAGCACAAGAGCTGATCTGTTGACCCACTGTGTTCAAGCGCAGACCTGAATTTTTCCAGTCTAACCACAGCCCTGGCTATGACAACACTACAGGATGTCTGGTCTGAAGTTTTCCAGTTCAGCCAGAAAAGATATTCGTCAGGAAAATAAACATATTCAGGGAAATACAGACGTGCAGTATTCCTACTTCTGCCAAATTAGAATGCAGGAAAAAAAAAAAATCTGCCTGCAAACATATATCTGCTGGGTAATGTCAAATTGTACTACATAATTCTCAGGAAGCAAACTAAATACTCAAAACCAAAACCAAGAATCAGAAATAGCTGAAGAGTATAAAACACAATTGATGCAAAAACCATCGATAAAAAAACATATATATGAAACAATTCTCTGCCATGAAATATAATTGAGACAGGTTGCTCAGAAAAATACAGTATAAGTTTAGACATCTATATGAATCGCTAAAAGATTTCAAAGTTGTCATCACTAAGGGTGGTAAATTTGACAGAATATAAACCCCATCTATAACCAGTGAATAACTTTAGTTATTTGTACATTTTGGTAGAAGCAAAATAGCTGAGACTTCATTACAGCCATTGCAATGTTCTTCAAGTATCAGTTAGAAAATTATTTATTTCATCAATAAACACTTGTCAAGAGACCACTTTTTCTTATGAGTCTCCAATTCAGATGGACTAAACTCTGGGTCAGTTACTGGCTTTTTCACACATTTTCTGTGTAATGTGTCTTTTAGCTGTCTCCAGATGCAGCAATTGCTTTTAATTCTCATGCTCCACTATGACAGCGTAATGAGTCAATACTGTATGCTCACGCCATGACCTTCTCTGGTCACGTATCTTCCTGGTGCAATACCAAGTTTGACCTTACCGATCGATCCTAATTGATGCTATTGATTCATTTGGAAAGAAAAGACACAAGCTTCCAAGGGAAGTCTAAGCCTTCCTAAACAGATCGTTTGTGAAAGAATCTCCTAAGGAAAAAAGAAGTGGAAACCCATTGTTTGGGAGCGTTAAAACACAATGTGACAAAATCCATTGCAAATATATCACCTGGAACATTATTGCCCTGGAGGGAAGATTAACTTTTCTATCTTCTCTCCAGCGAGTCTAAGCTTTTTTGCTATGTATTGAGCTTTGCATCATGTGTTATTCAAAGCAACTTTGAGGTAAATCACTTATCACTAATTGCTACCTGTTCACTGTGGTACAAATATGTACACATCAGTTTTTAGGGCACTTTTTCCTTATTTCATTTGTAATTTAAATTGACTCTCAAGTGAATAGAAAACATCCCTCTTTAGTTCAGTGACATGCTCTTAATTATTTTTGTAGATTAAGAGCTATAAAAATCAATGCTATTATTAAGACAGATACGTTTTATCTAAGTCACAGAAAATACTATTTCAGGCTAGTCCCTTTTTAAATGTGTGTTTTATTTTCCTAGTATTAAAAAAGCCCTTATATTAAAAGTACAATTCAGTCCATTCATAAATCACAAGATAGCTAGGAAGTTTTCTAAGTGTATTAACTAGACTTTGGGAACACCCACAGATTAAGGCAATGGAAAAGTCGATTTTTCAAGTGCAGGAAAGGCATGCTTTTTTGCTAAAGCAGAATTTATCTGCACAAGTTTGACTAACACACAAGTTGTTTAAGAATCTAGAGAAGACCCATCCTCACAAAGCACACTTCTGAGATCAACCCCCCATGCCACTCATGCAGTTAACTGTCTAAGCAGAAGTTAACTCAAAAACACCACTCCACTGATATTTCTGAATATTTATTCCATGTCGCAATGACAGGCTGCAGAAAAATCAGTAGCACTCCATTCACTATTAGGAGTTCACTTAATCCACTGTGGTTCTATGGACCAAAGGAAAAATTAGATATATTCTACCCCATATTCTCAAGAACCAGTTGTTTATGCACCACTTTTACACGAATACACCCACAGCATCAAGGAAGCCAGGCTGCACTTCAATTATTCCTAAAACCTGAAGAAATAACATTCTGGGAGACAGAATGAGAAAGAGCAATTGTGTGAAGGGCACAGGTGAAAAAGTGTAAGTAAAAGGGAGAGAGGAAAAAAAAAAATTATACAACCACAGATTAAAAAAAAAAAAAAGTTTTAAAATGAATAACGGAAAACTACAAAAAGTAATGTTTCTAACTAATGTGGAGAGAAAGAGACAAGAGAAGGAAGAGCTTTGGGAAGGAGGCACTGTCGCTGCAGTGAGCCACCAGGATCTGTCCTACCTCTCACCCTGGTCCATGCTGTCATTGAAGAGGGTTTATCCATGAGGCTGAAGAACTTCAGAGGAACAATTTAATGTATTTATTTCCTGGCAAGGTGTGACTCAAAATTAAGTTCCTAACTTCCTGACTGACTGGAGACTGAAATAAGGAGCTGATGTATATTGGGATTTGCTTTCCTATTTTGTTGCCTCACTGTAACATTATCTCCCTTGTTCTGTTACAATTTAAATGTAAATCTATTTGGGGTATTTTATGCTAGTAACTCTACAATTTAGTATTGCAATACAGAGAGTCCATTTTAAGCGCTAAGTGCTCCCAAAAGGTATCTGTCATACTGCCACATTTTATTATGCTCAAACATCAGTGAGAGAAGGGACAGCACAAACGCTTGAACATTATGATGCTTTACATCGAGGTTGTTTCCCTTGTTGTGCAGGAAATTGCACAGCTGTGTGGTTCTGAATAAGCTCTCAATTATATTCATATAAATGCTGATTAAAAAAAGTAATTTTACTTTTAGGGTCATTAATATTGAAATGTAAGGAATTTGATTCAAGCTACATCCGACTAAAGAAATTCAAGTTATTTAAATAGATTTCTTTAAGCACCCCTTTCCTCTCACAAAAACCTCCACAACAACATACCTAACTTCATAATTTTCTGGCAGTGCATTTTACAGATAGCTGATATATACAGGCAGTGCAGCTTGCCTTAAAAGGGTCAGGTAATTCCCCATTGACCAAGAGCTCCTCTCATCACAACCAGCTTTTTATTAGTGATTTTAAAATATCATCAGCCATCAGGGTCAGCAGATAATGTTGAGAGTACCCATTTCATTGACAGGATGTACAGGGTGATTTCAACAATCTTTCCTTTGACTAAGATCTTGCGCTTCTTTGGCGAGAGACGGCTTCCCTGCCCCATGCAGCATCACTGCAATAGCTGGCTGATCAAAAATTACAGTAATAATTACATAATCAGCACCATCATTGTGATAGCAGAGTAAGATGCAGCTTTTGTTATTTAACACCAAGTACCACGTAAGTACTAACAAGTAAATAGCAAAACATTTATCCCAGTTGATATGAACACAAAGTTCTTGGGAATAAAAGACTCTGGGTAGAAATTTATAGTTAACAAAACTGAGTTCTGAAATTTCTCCATGTAACTGAAGATTCAACTGATATCCCCTTTGGTCCACTTTAAGCATACATTGTAGAAAAAAAAAGTTTCTGTACTCAATAAACAATCACAAAGCAAGTTTATAAAAAAAGGTTTTGAGAACACTGAACATACACCACAAATTGGTAGATAGCAGGGTGATAGTGAAGGAAATCTTGGGATATTTATGCATCTACTTTAGCAAAAAAAAAAAAAAGTGAGAATTAATCTTGCTTTTCCCTTAAAATTTGTTTCATGAAGGTCTGTTCAAAAAAACCAGGTAAGGCAGCATTACAAAGGTATCACAATAACAACCAACCAGTATGATTAATTTTTCATAAAATTTAATAATTGCTTAGAGAAGAAAAGTCAATCATAATTTAGAACAGGAAAACAATTCAGTGTATGGTCTTATGACTTCCTTATATGGTATGTTTGTCCCATACACAAGTTATAATCCCCTAAAGCCAAGTTCATTTTGTCATATAAAATGCCTGTGATCACATGCTGCGCCAAATTGCATGGGATAACCAAGACCTGCAGCATTACTACTGCAAACTAGTTCAGTTTGTACGTTCTTTATCAGCTATAGGATGGCAGATAAACTGGTATTTTTCTCCCATACAAATAATGTTGATGAGATTATTATTAAAATAAATTTGGTATTCTGAATTCTTTCCCTCCAACCCAGAGTTTCACTCCTTCAAGAAATACTCAGTGAAACATAAACAGATTTCTGCAGCCCCCCAGACCATGTCTCATACTGGGTTGAGTTTCTAGCTCACTTTTGTTTAAGTTGGATTTAGGTGTTTCAGTGCTCACGCAGCTCTAAGCAGTATCTTCCCATTTGTATGTGTCTGACCTAATTTGATTCCATTTTTTTCTAAACCTCAGAGATAAGATATAAATGTCAATACAAATTAAACTCTGCTCAATGTAAATCTCTTTAGTCTTTTATTTCTTTTTAAGAGCAAACAAAAAGGAAGAAAAGAAACAAACAAAGGGAGAAGCAGGCTGCAATCTCCTATGACTTCAGTTGGAAAATAACCATTCAACTTAAAACAAATATTATCCTGAGTTTAAACAGCTATATTGCCTTCCACTAATTGGTAAATGTTAAAATGATCATTAATGGTCTAATGTGCACAACTGACTTTTCCCTATTCTATGAAAATTCTACCTACATCTTGTAAATACTCAGTCCAGCTTCTCGTTTAATGTCTACTGCAATATATTTAAATTCATTGAATCTGTGGAAGATATTTGTAAGATGGTAAGTTTACAATAATAGTAGATTCAGATCCTTCAATTTTATTAACAGTTATTTAAAAAAAAAAAAAATCTAGATTTTCTATGCACCTAAAAGAGCAACCTATGGCATTTTCCAAAGTACCTATGTAGCATTTCAGCCTTCTCACTGTCTGAATGAAATATGAAGTCAGAACAATTAAGTATAAACAGAAGTAGACAGAGTTTATGCCTTCCTAATTCTGAGCAACAAAAAGCCTGTCCACATCTTTCTTACCACAGCAGTCCATGGCTCCAATTTATAAACACATGGGACATATTTATTGCACATTGAAACGGGGTATTTTTTTTAATACCACTTCTTCAAATTTTTGTTCAACTTCTAAAAAAACCTTGCAAACCAGCCAGACCAAGAAAGTGTGAAATTTGGGACTAGCTCTATTCTCTTCTTGCATCCTCCTTCTTCCGCTTAGATCTGCTGCGTTACCTCCCACCACACTGTTGTACCCACGACGGAAACCAGACACATCCAGTCTTCAGCATTTATTTCTAATGCTTTTTAATAGCTCCTTGCAGTAACTTTTCTTTTTTTTTTTTTTTCCCAATAATTTAATCACACTTTAGCAGACATTCAGCAAACGTCAGCTGCCATATTAGAAGTGAAGGATATATTATAGGGTTTTTATCTTTACAAAGTTCTGTAAAAACTACATGAAGATTGCTGTCTGCCTTTTCAATCAGTGCTGACAAATAAAGAGGTATAAAACAACTGCTTTCTGCTCTATAGCTTAGTCTCCAAACTTCCTCATGAATGAAAAAGTAATGGCCATGCTGGCAAAGGGCACGTTCTTCATTTCTGACTCTCCCTAGTTTCAACTATGAGGCGAAACCTCTTGTAAGTCAGCCCCGTAAGGTGTCTTGTAAGGTGCCCACCCTGCTCAGAGGTACAGAAATCCCCAGCTCCGCACTCCTGAAAGCTCACAATCCTCCCGCTTTCCCCCTCTCCTCCCAGCAACCTCTCTGCATGGCCTTATTTTCATAAATAGTTATATTTTAACAATAACCACTGCTGCAGATCCAGAATCCCACACAGTTAAATGCCAGGGCTGTTCTTAGTTCCGGATTTACTCACGACTTTAGTTTTTATTTCTTGGCATTGGGGGAGGAGGAAAGAAAGGAAAGGGATGAAAATATATTCTTAGCAACAGATTTTTCAAAAATACATAAATAACATTCATTGCTCAGAAAACATTAAAGAAATTACATTCTCCAGCAAACTGCTAGTAGTAGCTTGAAACAAATTCTGCTAATTGTACTTTTCAGAAAAAAACCCTGCGGTTAAGATAACTAATCAGCTGGGAATATTATAATCTGGCAAAGAAAGCTGTCAATTGGAGGAGGAATTTTTAGCATGGCTTATGAGCCAGAATTAGGACAGCTACAAATGTTTCATAGCATTTGGCTATACTTGAGGAAAGGCTATGTTTTATGTAGGTTACAAAAAGAAAAAAAATTCAACTTAAACCTATCACCAACAAAACAAGACAGTTGGGAAAAAATAATATATGTAAAATATCTATTTTTAGCACTACATACACATATATATATATAAAGCACTGTATAGACACACATACTATACATATATTTAGTGCTAAAACCAGGATTCCAGTGTTCCATTATTCTCATTTTCTCTGGAGAAACCACATAACCTCTTTGTGCCTCAGTGTATCATCTGAAAAAAGCAAGGATAATAAGTGTTTATAAAACTTTGAAGTATGCTGGGAGACTTCAGTGTCTAGAAATCCTCAGAAACCTAGAGAAAAAGCAACTGGTTGGCAGTTAAAACAAACAGCTCAAGAAACTGCACCTTCCCTGATGTGACCTTACATTTAAATCTTTTAGTAAAATCCCTACTGCTATTTCCTTCCCTCAGGTCCCAGCTCCTCCGTTCTGTCCTGTGTCCCATTAGAAGCAGACTGGTTCAAATTGGTCATAGATTTAGTGATTCTTCTGCTCTGTTACAGAGGAATAAAAAACAAGACAATGTTTACACTGACAATGTAAACTCAGAATAATCTTGCCTGTGACCGGAATACTTGCCACTGTACTTAGTTATGTTGAAGCCAACCTTACCCTTACTTGTGAAACAGAATACCGGGGTCTCTAACTGGGGCAGGAACGGGGCGGGGGGGGAACCACCACCACCCCCAAATAAACAAAAAGCAAAACCCACAAACCACTCCACACAAAAAAAAAGACCAAAAAAAAAAAAAAAAGGATTAAAAAGCCCACCACCATCAACAACACGAAACCAAAGGCAGGAAAGCATTCAGTCTGTATAGGCTGACGCAAGCAGCCAGAGTCAGCATCTGTTCTGGAGTTTATAAGCACCCTGTAATACAATCCTAACTCCAGAAAAGTGAAGATATAAATGCCAAAGAAATCTCAACTTTCCTCTTAAACTCTAAGGAGACGTAGCATTTGTCATTACCCTCATGATACTAGCAATTCACAGAGTCTCTGTAAATGCCGAGTCTAGGATACTAGGCTTAAAAACCTGCAAAGAAAGATCACTAAAGAGGATGAAACCATTTTCACATACAGACTACATAAAAAGACAGAAGTGATGCACATTTGAGAGTAAACAGAAAAAAACATAGAAAAGTGCTATCAAAACTTTAGCTAGTCACCTCAGTTTTCAAATTACAGTCTCTATATAGAAGTATCATCATCAAAATAACACTCATACATTCTAATTTATCATTTTTATATAATACATAGTTGTGTATTGTTATCTGTCATCATAGATCAATAAAGAAGTGTCCTTGGACCACGCTCGGCCCTTGCTAAAACAGCACTGAAAAGGTACAATACATGTTACAGTCTAAAGACTTGAAAGACACAAATTTTGTACAGAAATGCCATATCTTTTACTGAACTAGTTAATATAATTGGGGGGGGGAGGGGAGAAACACAATAAACAAATAAGACAGACTTTTTCACATAGCTTATATGTACAATGCTTGCTTGTATTTTCCATAAAAGCAATCAAACGAGAGACGTTGCCTATCCCTACAAAAAGTGATAGTCTTCAGCCTTATAACAGTAGAATTAGTGAAGATGGTGTTATATAGTGTCAGCATCACTTCATTTTACCTCCTGTGAAGAAAAAAAAAAAAAAAAGACTAAAAACATCTTTGGATATCCATGCATATTTAAGGAGTTCCACAGACTTTTAGTTATTTGGTGGGATACATGAAGTATTTGTACTCAAGGCTAATAAGATGATCAGGGGAATAACCACTAACGATTAAAAGTCAGAAAACAGAATTTACAACACTGAATAGCACTCAGGCTGAAGTGATCTGGCACATTTAGGAAAGATCACATACCAATTAACTAGCATATTTAAAGAGTTTATGGAAATGTGCAGTTCTGTTTCTTAAAAGTTAATAAATAAATTTCATGTGTTTAACAACTGGTGTATTTGCCTGTGTACATTTTATATCATCTCTTTCTTTTTTTTCTTATTTTCTTTTTTTTTTTAAAGAATTACTATAGGATCTATAGGAAACAAAGACTAATGAAGCAAATCTATAGCTTCTAAATTAAAAAAAATAAAAGAATGGATTAAGTAAATGCATGAAGTAAAAGATTTGCATTGGTACAGGCATAAAGCAAAGGAAGAAATTTACTTCAGTGTCCTTTACTTCATTCTAAAAGCAGTAATGTAGATCCATAGAAACAAAAATGACTCAGACTGGACCTAGGACAGTGCCAAGCAGCACTCATGTAATAGGGAAACGTTGATTAGAGAAAGAGTACGAAGGTCATGTTCTAAGTGAAGACTAACCGATCCCGGTCCACTGGAATCAGTGAACTCTTTACCATTGACTTCAGTGACAGCAAACTGCAAAATGCATCCGTCGTAGCCTCTGTTCTCAGGGCACACACCAAACCTCACAGGCCTGCAATGGCTGTTTCTTACAGCTGACGCAATGAGTGATGGCAGTGGTAGAAAGCCAGCCATAAACAACACGCTCATCGTGTATCACACTATGTAGTCCTTTATGCTTGGTAGTTTGACTTAGTAAAAATCACAGAACTGTGAGCTGCAAACTTCCTGTCAAATGTGGGATATGGCATTCATGTCGCAGTTTTAAATGAAGAATCTACAGAATATTAGAAAAAAAATACCTATATGTGCTACCATAAACAAAAAGAAAATGAGGTGATACAGTAAATAAGGAACAATTCATCAGTCTGATACACACAAAAATTCAGAAGTTAACTTTGATGCAAGATGAGCCATTACAAGAAGTGCCTTTTAAATGATACATTTTTATTCTGGGTCTCCCATACATTGCCATGCTCTTGGAAGACTTAGTTTAGGACTGCTCATAAAGAAACCATTAGTCACTTCTAGCCCTATTACCAGAACTGTTACACTTTTTTCCGCAGTATAATTACTACACAATCCATCTCTTGCTCCTCCTTTTACAAGTTTTGGATTTGACCGTGACTCTAAGTCAGTTATTTTCTGAACACACGGTTGCCACTGAAATGAAGTCACATTGTACAGATGAGTTTGTTGCTTTTGTTGCCTCTCTCAATGAGTCCACTTTACTCTCTTACTTCATTCCTGGTGACAATTTGTGGTGCAGCTGGAGGTGTATTGAGCCATCACCGCAGGACTGTCAGCCATTACACTTCTAAAGAAGGATGCCTCCAGCTTTCAAACTCCAAAGGGAAACAAACTGAGCACAGACCTTTAGGAACTGCCCACTGACAATAAAGTAAAGTTAACACTGCATTGGAACGTATTTCACATTGCATACAGTGGCACTGGAAGCACTTTGGTCGTTACAGGAGTGTTCTGTGTCTATTAGCGCTCCATCTGTTGATGGGGATTATTTTTACTGTTTCATTGTGTTTTATCTGTTTCTGATTTTCTGTTGCTGCAAAAAGAAGTTGCAATAAAGGCTATTTCAGATCCAAACTCAGAACAGGGAAAAGCACAATTTCAAAAGAAAAAAACAATCAAAAAACCCAAACAAACAAACAAACAAAAACACAAAAAACCCACCAAACAATAAAATCCCAGCACTGCACAACAGTGATCCCAAGCTGAACCATCTTCACCCATATAAAGTCTCCAGCCTCCTTCCAAAAGTGCAATCCTCTGCAAGGAGTTCTGAGCTACCAGAGACTGCTGGTAAAGCCACACAAAGCAGATCGCCGTGCAGAGACCTACCAACTCAGATCACGCATGGAGCAGACCGGCTGTGTTCACGGTGCCATGCCCACTACGGCAGTCTGCACACTGGTGGGAGCTGGCTCACCCTGCAGGAATCACAAATCTTTCCATTCACACTCCCATCTTTTTCGCTCCCAGGATAAAGGAAACGAAACCAGTTTGCGGTTTCTGTTCCCACAACATGGACATGGAGTTTAAGAGGGTCAGAGCCTGCTTTTTCACAGGACGAGGCTCAGTGCTGCCAGGAGGAGGGCAGCCTCCCGCTGCCCATCTCCTCCTCCCTCTGCTGCTCTGGCCTCAGGGTTCTACATCTTCCCTTCCTCCAAGACACTGGCATTTGCCAGATCTTCCACTGAATCAGTTAACTTGCAAGCCCCATAGGTAAATATCTATTTAAAAAAAAGAAGAAAAAAAAATTACTCCCATTTCAGCAAGCTAAATTTGCTCATGCAGCAGTTTGTTGGGCATTGAGATGAGTTCAAAATAATTGGTGGGTGCGTGACCAGTGTCCTGGCAAGAAGAGGAGGGACAGGATGGGACAGCAGCGGAGGTAAGCAGCCACAGGCTCTGATATCCCATGCAACCTTCCCACACAAACTAATGTGCTCTGATAACAGAACTCCAGCACAAAGAGCATTTCCCCGTATTTCATTAGGTATCAGCAATAGCGTCTGGTTTTTCCGTGAAAACATGGAATCCACATCTCAGAACCATCACTAGAAGTTAAAGGGAGTCGATATAAAAGCATTTTGTTGGTATGTATAAACGTAACTCCAATCAATTGCCTAAGGCAGATCCTGCATATATTATTCATTTAACCACTACATCAAACTAAGAAGTTTAACATTTTTGCAAATATTTTTTAAAATATCCTCTAAATAAAATACTACATGAATGCACGCTACATATAAATTCCAGTGATTTCATTCAGTGCATTCAATAACACTGCTGTTTACTTAGGTTCTAAAACATTAGGGTATTTTATTTCTGTATTTACTTCCTTTTTTCTGTCTCTGTTGATTCTTGGACAATTACAACTACTTCTACTCCCATCTTCCAGTTATTATCCTTGATGGTGACACTGAGATAATGAAATCACCTCCAAAATGTAACAATAAATAATAATTTAAAAAATGTATTCAGATTTCACTACGAATTCAACATGAAAATGAGAATGAATATTCTAAGTCTTTTTGACAGAAACATCTGAATTCCTTCAGAACTGATAGTTTTGGAGCTCAGTATAGATCAGATGCAAACTTCTGTGCCCATATTTGAGGTTAGCTCTATATAGCATGGTCCTTGGCATCTTGGGTTTGCATGGAAAAGGCTGCAGTGCCCCATGTTCTGGTGGAACAGAACTGGTTGAAACAACAGTAAGAAACTTATGAAGGAGTTGGAAAAGAACAAGAACAAAATAACCAATCTCGGGCACAATTAGATAGAGAAATTTCCAGCAAACTCTTTTAAAATTAACATGTTCCTAAGCAATTTCAAATATCTGTTCTGGGCTGCTAAGAAACAATAAAAAGAGGGGATATTACAAATGGAATAGATGTTTTTATTAGTATATAGTGTTTATACAGAGTCCACTGTTCACCCTCCAAGAGCGTAATCATTTCTGGAGGGACCAGTGCATGCAAATGTATGAGCTCTGATTCCAAAACCACAGCCAGATGTTATAGACTTGTCATTAAAATCACATGGAGAGGCACTGTTTGCAAAACAATTTCATCCCATAATCTCTTGACTGATGCTTGAACGCCAGCCCAGTCTGCCAACTGGCACCAGGTTGGGAAGGCTCTCAAGCAAATCAGCACATCGCTAGCCCTCACTAACGCAGCAGACTCCATTCTCCCTTCCCCGCCTGCAGTGCAAAGGAGCAAACGTAAGCTTTTTCTGGAAACAACAAAATCACTTAAGATTTCACCCCCTTCTTCATATCTCCACCACCTTCTCCGAGGTCTTCCTCCCCAGTGAATCACAAATTCTGAATACGTTACAACATCAGGATGGCTGTTCCTAACGTGCAGTATATCAAATCTCTATATTCGAAAGCAGTCTCGGCATTCCTACTGCTATTCCACAGCTTTCCCTGGTTTATTTTGCCTTTTACCAGACAGTATTTTCAAGTAGTGTTAAAGCTTTCCCACGTGTCTGTGGACAGCAGCTAAGAAAGAACAGGGAGTGGAACCTGCTATACTTTATCATCGCCATCCGGTTCTTCACTTGAGGGTAAGCTTTTTTGATTTTATACACCAGATGGACTGTTGAAATTTGTTTCTGCAGGAGTTTATAATTTCTTTTATATGACAGTGTCTATGTTCAGGTCCCACTGGTTAAAGGAAATTATTGTGTGCCCTTTCTATTTTGGTGGGTAACTTTAAAGCTACTTTTGTTTTCTTCTCCACAACCTTCAAGCAATACATAAATAGGACCAGATTGTTTTGGAAAAGATACCATCTTGAATAAAGTCACTAGACTTTATTGTTTTGGAACAAACTATAGGATCTACTCCCAGGCAGGATTTTCTTATTTTAAATCAATGTCCTTTCCCTTTTACTAAATGATATCTGTAAGTGATATGAGTATAGCAAAGCCACTAAGAGTATATTTATCCCACAGACAAAGCATTCAAACTATGACTTTAAAAATGAAAGATGTTAGTTGCATTGGAATAGTAAGTTTTGTCTGAATCTAGTACAATTCCCACTGAAACAGATTTCCTGAGCTGAAAAAAATGTAGCTGAGTACTCTTCTACTTGGACATTTTTTGAAAGCAATTCTGTAAAAGGAATTCCTCCATAAACAAAATTTCTGCTCTATTAACCCTCATATAGTTACAAAAAATTACAATTTAATTATTAATTTTAACAAATTAATTAATTTAACAAAGACCCTATGGTATTAAGAAGCGTAGTATGGTTCTTAACTGTTTTTTCATTTAGTAGGTTTAATTCCTATTCAAAGATTTAATCTCTGTTGCACAAATACTATAGTACAGGAAACAAACAGACTAAAAAGATACACGAAGGGAAAAGACAGAGGTTGAAAATACTACAATTAAGCTTGCAGTTTTCAACCTAACTTTTTTTGTTCCCATATTACATTGAGAAAAGCTGTTTTTTACCAAACCACTAAGGATCCCCCCCAGCCCACAACCAAATTGTATTTCCCACAGTCATTATAAGAGTGGGACTTTGGCTTTCAGTCCCAGTGGCTGCAGGCATGGCAGCTGCTGGGAAATGGTGACCATCAGTAATAGCCCCCAGCAGAGATGCTGCCTGGGTCTGCAGCAGCACAGTAGCCTCCATGGGGCTCTGCCTCGCTGGCCCAAGCAGCAGCTTGGCTGCCCAAGCTATTCTCAGGAAACTGAATTTCAAATCTCCCTTTGGTCCATTCCCATCCCCTTACCCTAGCAGGGCAGGATGAAGGGGAAGGCAGGATCAAGAGATACCTTAGTTTAAGTTAAAAGATGCTAAGTCTGTCATAGGCTAAAAGAAGAATAGCAGAAAGTGAACCGAAGTGCTGAAGCAGGTGAAAGGCCATTTATGATTAATAAGATCTTGTATTTTTCATCTTTCCATAACTTTAATTAAACACAAAAAAACAGATATGAAATCTAGTCCTTCACTTTGTGCGATTAAGATGAAAGCAAGATACTGCTTTCATTCACAATTCAGTGCCCTAACACCACACCTCCGTGATAGCTTGTCTTTCAAAAACTGTCCCAGACCACATCAGAAGGGTCTAAACGTGCATCTCCCGTTTCTTCTACTCCATATGCTGCCCTACGCAGCATCTTTGGGCAAGGTGCAGCAGGCAATCTCATTCTGCTTGCTGGCACCGCTCCATTTTACATATACAATACTCATTGGGTCAGCGTCAAAAGAGCATTTTGAGTCAGGACATTCAGGTAATGACGACTGCCTCACTCGCGGTCCCACTCCAATGAATGCCAAACACTTAATCTACAGCTGCCACCAGGATTTCCTACATAACCCAATCCGTCACGCACACGCTGCATAGCAGAGCACAATTCCTTGGAAAGCATAAGCAGCTGGTGGAAACTGGCAGTTTGAGTGGCAGCTGAGCTGCTTGTTGAAGATCTAAAGCCTGGACTTACACTTCTTAAGTGACAGGCATGTGTCTTAACTCTGTGGATGTAGCCTTTAATTGTTCCGGTGCCTGGCAGCCCAAGCAGACAAGAAAATGGCCATGTAAATGTCCTGCTCAACCACAGCGTACTCCCACCGAACACCAAGCTGTACAGGAGGAGTCTGGGCTATGGATGACATTGTGAAGCACAGCATGCCAAGCATGAAATAGCCAGAGAATTCCACTGCCAGTCTGAATTGTTAACCTGTACACAACATAAAAAGTGAATCCTGGATAGCTGGGCAAGTGCCTTGCCTCAGGAGGTAGGATAGTCTCTACCGGAAGCAGAGGAACAGCTCAAGTTATAATTCTGGTAGGAGAAAAAGCAAACAGCTCTTCTCTGGAGGTAATGCTCTCCCCACTGCTCCCCTTTTATAGGCAGAGAGATAAGGACTTAGTAACACAGCATAAGAAAAAGAGAGATGTGCTAAAAAGGTGAAAGTAAAGTTATAGAATGAAAACCTTTAAAAACACTTTGATCCTATGACCATTATGTCTAGTACTGCAAGCAAAACTTTGCTTTTCCCATTTCAATCTGCTATTACATCTGGAGCCAGTACACCAGTTTGTGAGAGAAAGCAATTTTTGCAATAACTTTCCTTTCAATTACATTAGCCTTTGCATTTCTTCAATATAAAGAGAATGAGTGCCTTGACGATACAGGAGAATTTCTTTTGTGAACCTGAGGTTTCTTCATTGTACTTTGAACACTGAAACCTGAGAGATCTGCATAAAAAGTGCAGGAAAAATACAATCCCTCAAGGGAATTGAGATTGCAAATTACTGATGTGCTAATAAGATTCTTTATGTACCAACAGGAATAGAGAAAGAAAGAATACAGGCAATTTCAGTAGGATACATACAAACAGACAAAATTAAATAACACTGTGGGAATAATCCTCTGTAAAAGACATACTTTGCGGCATTTTATTTCTCTCCACTTAGTTAATCGACTAATAGAAAATCCAAGTTATGCCTTTTTTTAATTTAAATAATGCTTCATTTTTTTAATTGCTTAAAGAGTCTAATTATTGCAGAAGTACCTATGCAATCAAATATGATATAGCTACAAAAATTCATTCTAGTATATTATGTTAGAGAGTTCTGCAGACATATGAGCAAAAATTTGGAAGCTAAAAATATGAAAAGAAGGGAGGAAATGCTGCTTTTACTTCCACTGAAACATGCTATATGTGTAGAATTACTCAAGGTACTGAAAACCTGAAAAAAAATCCAAAAGCACATACCTCTCCTTTTTTCCTGTGGTTTCTCAGCTCTGTTTCTTCATTTCACTTTATCAAACCTGCTTATAATTAGTTTTGGCTTTACAGTAAGAATATCTACTCCCGTAATAGCACATGGGCTCAGGATACGGACCATATACACACTCATTTTTAGTTTTTGCGGCATAGGGCAGGCACCTATTTCCAACCTCAAGCAGCACGAACCCTGCAAATACTTGGTCTTCAGAGGAGTATGTTGCTGGGATAAAACTAATGATGAGAACAAGTTATATTTTGATAACTGAAAGGAGTTTCAGACAAAAAAAAATTATTTGGAAAAAATAAAAATCACAGCCTGGAGTTAACACCAGGTAGAATCTGATGCACAAGTTCAAGGAGGGCAGGCCCCCCAAAAACTCCAAAAACCTGAGATGTTTCATCTTGCTGTATCCAAACTGTTATTTTTACTTTCAAGTAACATTAAGCATTTTTCTGCATTAAACATTGAAAAAAGGACAAAACATAAAAAGCTGACAATGGGGGTTTTTTTAATCAACACAAGTGATTTAGGTTGTCTGTTTGCATCAGAGAGAAAAAACAAAAATGAAATCATTTCTAGTGGTCTTCTTCTGATAAATTTTTATTTTAATTTCTTTCTGTAATCACAAGAACATTAAACCAGAAGTGATGAGCAAGTTAATAACACATTTCAAAACTACAGAGGAGTTTTAATTTCCAAACTGAAGTTTCAGTCACTGGCTGTTACATAAAATCCAACTTGCCAATTCTAAGAGCAGTAAGAAGTCTCTCTTTGAAAAAAGGTTTTCTTCATTTTCCATATGATTTCAATTTTTTCCTCCTTGGAACACTGTAACAGTGAGTGAGAAGCTATTTAATTGGAAGTTTAAAAAGAATGGGTACATTTTATATGTTATATAAATCAGAGCAAGAGATCAGTGTTCTTCTCTACAAGAATTTTTTCCAATTTCCAAGGACTTGAAAAGATGGAGTTTCCTAATACATAAAGTTGTGAGAAACCATCTGACTTTGACAAAATATTTTTCTTTTTTAAACCTGTGAGATTTCAGAAGACAAATAACTTCTAATAATATAAGGAAGTTAGCATACCACAGCACAGTAAACCATGGGCATACAGTCTTTCATAGCATCAAGAAAATGATCACTTAAAAAAACCCCTTCAAATGCCTAGAATTTGTCAATATTTGCACTGGAAGTATCATTGCAAGTATAGGGCATAGAGTTAAATGCACATTTACCTTTTTGTGGTTTGTTTTTGTATCTTAATCTATTAGATATCATCATGATTACAGCAAAAATGGCAAATGTTACTAAAAAGCCACAGCAATATGAAGGGCCAGCCACAGCAATTGTAAAGAGTTTGTACTATATGTAAGAATCTATCCCCATATATTTTGTTAAATTATTCTAATAGGACAACTGAAAATGCATTGTGATCAAAGGAAATGACCTCAAAATCCAACTTCTTCTGATGACAACTCTCCTTCCCAGCCCTCCCTTTTCACATACAGAATGAATTTGTGTGCTTTACATAAAGATGCTCTACCAGATCCCCTTCTTACAAACATGCTGCACTTTGCTGTTCTTCTCTATATACCTAGGGCTGATGTGTGAGCATCTTCCTCCAATTTACGGGCCAAAAAAAGTTTGGTTTTTTTCCCCCCTTTTTAAATCAAAGCACGATATTAAAAAAACCTGCCAATTATGGTTAAGTACCTGGTATTATTTTCCTAAGTATTTTCCACAAGTCTTCAAGAATCTGTAGCCTCATACCATTGGTATTAATCAGTATAATACCAACTTAAAAATCTGTATGTAAAAGTGATTTCCTTTAGATACCGGAGCTGTCAGCTATCTAAAGGTTATTCACACTATTTCCCACAAATATGTATTTTTGGTTCCTCAACCAAATACTGCAAATCCTGCTTGTGCTTTTTCTCTCTAATAAAGAGCAATTATCTTGGTAGAAGGAAGGCATCTTTGGTAGGAAACAGACTTAAAAGGCTTGGAAATATCAGTTTTCTGAATTCACAGCCCTAACTTAATGCCAGACTGAAGATTTTTTTCTTTCAACTCCCTCCCACAGCCAGGTCCCTTTTTTCTCTTTTCTAGTCTCTGGAGTATCCTCCCATTTCAGCATCTGTTCTTTTTATACCTCCCTTTTATTTTTTTGAGGAAAAAAAAGGCAAGGAAAAAAAAAAGCTATGCAGCAGTGGAATTTCAACAGCTACTAAGCACATGAAAGAAAAGAAAGAGCAAGCAACAAGCCAAAAGTGAAAGACTTTTAGTATTTGGCTCCCCAGCTACTCAGGACCAACTGTTGTCGCCATTGGTTGGAAGAGCAAGAATTTGCTAGGGCAGTCAGCGGCGACAGGGAGCCCGAAGCTGCCCATTCCCTTCGAGATGTTCAACAGCCGCAGGGAGCTCGCCAACATGAAATCTTGGCAGAAGCTATAGAGGCAGCTCGGGAGTCCCATAGAAGCTACACAATTGCTCATTTGCCTCCCTTGTCTGAGCTCAATATTCCTCTCCCAGCACAGTATTACTCTTCTCTACGGGAATGCTGAGAACTTTCACTGTTCAAAGGCTGTGATCAACACGCAGGTCAGCTTCTTGTCTAACACACCCTTGTTCTTAAAATGAAACTTAGTGTTCACTTTCTCTGACTTTTCATGGGACGGACAGGGACTTTATACATTATTTAATAGGAATTTGAGAATGAAACAGTAACTCCCCAAGGCCCTTCCAAAAAGTACAGGAGATTAAGGAAACAGGAGACTAAAGCTGGAGGTGCTAGAAGTGCCTTTCAGAAAAACCAGCAGTCTTTATGTCCATCTGCACAGTTGTTCAGAGAAACAAAGTTTCTGATGTATTTTCCATTCTACTACATAGCTTCTGTATGCAATTTGCTACATAATTAAGAGATCCAAAAGCACCATGTCACTGGTTTCAATAGAATTTAGTTCAAAACCATTCTTGGACAAAATACCTATTATACCTACTAACAATACTCTGCCTTCTATGCTGCAACATATTGTAAACAATGAGTAGCTATAATTAGTGGCTGAATGTCTAGACATGAGTTAAAATTAATGTTTGGTTAACATGGCACTGTAGCTGTAGATGATGTATCACTGCACATGTATTATAGTAACTATTGTTACAAAAATTCTGTACTGATCAATTTAAAATAACCTTGTAAAGTTTAATTGCTATCTAACATGAGTAATGAATTGAACAAATGTCAGATCCTGGTAAATGTGTCTTTTATCATAAATCAGTATTTCACATACAATAATTATCCCATTAATGCTAAATGAAATGCTTATTGAGTGTATTTAGCATGCACTGTAAGTGGTTGAAACGACCAGGTATATGTAATAATTTCCTGACAGACACAGTTTAAAAAAAAAAAACAAAAAAACCCAAAAAAAACCCCTACACCACCAAACCACTTTGAAAGGCAAATTATACTTGTTAAATAAAGATACTATACATAAGATAATTTTTAATAGAAGCAAAGGCATACTGTCCTAAGTTCTCTTTAACAGTTTCTGAGTTTAACAAACAAAAATACAGTAGTAACCTCCAGTATCTTCCTAAAGCAGAAGGCTCTATGCTTCATTTGGTTTTAGTTCTGTCTTACAAGATGAAGAATGGAGAACTGGTAGTTGCCAATTTATCTAACTTAACACATCTCAGACTTGCCAAGTATGCTGTGATAAATAGCTTTAACTACCTTCTGCTCATCTTTTTATTATAGGACATGACAAAGGGATTTGTAGATTAAGTCTTTAACTTTATTTGTGATACTTTACTGAAGAAAGCTGAAAAGGGCATTTAAGAGGTTTAGTGTGAAAAATACAATTAAAAAAGTAAAAAAAAACCAGCAAAGCTATATTTTACATTGAAAATACCTAAGGTTTTAGAAAAACCTTTAAAGACAGCTCAATGTTGTTATGATCACTGAGCAATGCCATAGACAACTACAGTCATCTTGCTTTCTTTCTGAAATATGTTTTTATAGATTCTGTCTACCTGAGAAACACACATGTAAGTACACTACTGGCTCAGTCTGGTATGCTGAGGAAAGAAGTCCTTTGCTGTCGTATGTAGGAGGAAATGAAGATAAATATACAGCTGTACCAATAAGGCAATTCAATATGCTCTGCACAACGCTGCTCTAAGTCTCCGAACACTCAAACACAAAGACTCCTGCAGTCAGATTAAAGGGACGCCATCAAAGCTTCGGCTTCTTCTTCCCTTTCCGTTCCTAAGCTCAAATCCATCACATACTTTTCTCGTGTAGGTTTCAAAATGAGAACTCATCTTCACATTTTTCTCTTTTGGCAAATCACTCTGGCATGAGCCTCGTGTCTTTTTGAAACAGTTTGCCTGCAGGCCACCACAAACATTGCAACAGTTTCTTTTAATAATTTTATACTGCTGTGATCAGTGAAAGAAATGCATGCATCTGTATTTGCTACCTTGTAAACAAAAGGCTTTCTAAAAAGCTTAGGAAAGCTTAAGAGTGAGCCTCCTTATTGATTAGCAATTTATGTGCACCACTAATAACCATTACCATCAAATCATTATCATTAACCATTATGATTAAATGGTCCTTATCCTCATCCTCTATACCATGTTAACCAATCGTGTATCATGAAATAAAAAAGTTTTTTCAGCTCTTTCAATATATTTTGCACAATATATCATGTAAGTCACCTCATGTTGTGAGGCACCTCTTGCCTGATACAGAGACTAAGGAGTTGTCCAAGTTAGTGGGCAGATTAATTTACTTCTTACCTGTTACAAACGGCAACTGTTTTCCAACCATCTCATTAAAGTAGTGGTTCTTAGCTGACAGTTTTAACAACCCCGTATCCCAAAAACTGTCACATGAATCTTGAAGTACATAATTACTACAAGAGAGAAAGAATTATGTTGACTGGAATATTAGTGAATAAAGTTCACCAAATTGTGACTGAAATCCTAGTATGATCAATAGATTAATTATCATATCATTCTGTCATCTACATGACAGAAGCCTGGCAGGTGTTGCAAAGCCATCGTCTAACAAACTGTTGATCCAGAATGAACACAGATTTGAAATCCAGAGAAAGAAACACAACATGTTTATGTAAACCTATAAACAAATATAGATGGGACAGATACCTGCCAAATATGAAGTCACCATAGGCTCTACTTCTGCCTACTATTTCTGACATTCAATATACTTTGTTCTTGTCCTGTATATGTTTAGAACATTTTGAATACTGTTTTATAGGCCATTTTATAAGGCAAGCATCACTGTAACCTTGTAATTTAAAGTGTGAAATAAAAATACTTACTGGAAAAACACTGGCTAACTGTTTTACTGATTTTGTTTATTAAATTTTCAGAAAAAAAAAAACTGCCTTGAAGAGTAGTACTGCTTACGATGACAGCATAGGAGCAAAATACATTTGTACAAGGACCCTGTGCAAGGAATGGAAATAGTCCCCATTTGTCTAGCCAAGCGCACATTTTCACTGCTGCTCTTCCCTGTCTTGGTTCATAGACTTCAGTGCTCTCTTGATAGTTATGCTGCTGACTCAGGCTACGGGTACGGGTAATCAAATATTATCTTTTTTAAAATCCCCAAATATTGAATGTGTTCAAAAAATTAAGTGATTGTGACTTACTTGCAAAATAACTGGTCACCAAGAGATACAGCCATGCTCAAAGCTATTAGTCTGCTGATTCAAGCTCAGAAACTGTTTTAACCTCAGTGGTAGCTCAGCTTCCCTAACTCCCCCGTCCAGCAGCATCACAGGCTTCACGCCATCCTTTCTTGGCGGTGTTCTATTAGAACTATGCTAGCGCACCATTCAAAGCATCGTTTGTTTCGCTCCCCACAAGGTTCACTATGTACTTCACTTGGGGTACCATTAGAAATCTTCTTCAGAACAACCTACCACTACAAGAGAGATTTTTTTGTATGGATGGATGTAAGACTGTGTGCATGCGTCTGTGTATACGTATGTCGATCTTTATCTGAATTATCACCTTTAAAAGTACTTAAAATGCTTTACCTTTTAGGTGCATCTACCATGGGATATCTGTGACATCTATTAACAGACAGAACTCCACAGAGGTTATATAGCTATGTTCTTTGTTTAATATGAGATTCTTTTCATATATGTAGATCTTCTCCAATAGATATTTATCAAGTGCTAATAGGCTGATAAACTGATTATACCACTACTCACCACAAAAGCTGGTGATATTCTTTATTCCATCTTACTGTTAAAAAAAACCAAACAAAACCAAAAACCACCCCCAAATCTTTTTCTCCTCACTATTGAACAGAGACAATCCTGGAAATAATAAAATATCATATATTTTTGTCTTAAAAATTTCCCTTCTATATAGACCTATATCCTTTATGTGCCACTTTGCATTTTAAAATCAAGCAAAGATTATTTTATTGCACCTATTTACATTTCTTATTTTCTACTCATGTTACCACTTGCTTCAGAGACTGAAGCTGAAAATCCTTATTAAAGATGGGGCTAAAACATTTTTTATTCTCTCACAATTCCTGAAACTTCTCAGAGCACCTTAGCATGTGAGAATCTGTGTATTTAAAAGTCTCTGGGAAGAGTGTGAAAGTGGTTGTTATTTTATGCCAAAGCTAATATTGCAATATACTGGTGATATTTTTATGGCCACACCTAACCAACCTTTCTTTAGATCCTTCCTGCCTGAGTGATTAAAGAATAATATTTGTAACTGTACAACTTTTTTTTAATGACATGGCTGAAATAGAGTCCATTACAGGCTACAGTGTCTCTCAGAATATGGGGTGAAAATTCTGTTAAAACAGCAAAAAGTTTCCAGTTGACTCACGTTAGAAAAACAAACTATGAAATTCAAGGACCACTGCATGAAAATATGAAAAAATAGTGAGCTATATTTCTCCTTTGTTACAGGGTACAAACAGAAAGTAGAAACAGAAGAGATTCAAGGTAATGCAAGACTGAAACGAGGAACCACACTCCTCATGAGTGAATTAGCCCTTAAATAATAAATAAACAAATAAATATAAACAAAAAAAAAGCCAGGCTTAAGGACTACAATTGACAGGGATGGACAGCACCGATTAACATGTTGGAGGTAACATCAGATTAAATCAAGGTATGCTGAGTATAAGGCAAAGCCTGTGCACCCCCAGCCTTATACCTGAGGATATAACCAAGGGACACAGTTACCCTTCATCTCAAGACAACCTCCGTTTGAGTGGGGGTCCAGGCAGCACTAGCACCAATTCCTCCAGAGCCGGAGTCAAGTTTTCCCACATTTCCACCACTCAAAGCATTGCCCCGGGGCGAGTGGTTGCCCTGGCATCCAGAGGCAGCCTGGCAATCAGGCTAAACCCACGAAAAGGCAGACAGTTGAGGCTGTGTCTGGCATATGCCAAAAAAGAGATGAAAGAACTGAAATTACATCGCTTTGCAAGAGTTTGCACGGCATAACAGAGATCACAGAACCACCTCCTCAGAAGACAAATTATTCACAGAAGTAACAGGTGATATTACAGCACGAAATGAATAGACTATTAGCCTTCAGCAAATGGGGTATTTATTGTTTTTAAATTGTACATCAGTGCTCAAGCCACGATGATATTTATACTGCACATCAAACTGCAAGAATGAGAAAGTAGTGAGCTAAAACTGAGTTCTTAGATTAGTGATCTTGTATGCCCTGAGGGAGTATGAGACCCAAACAGATGCACACATAAAGTAAATAAGGTACAATGATACTGGGGGAATAATGCCAACCAAGTCACCAATATGAAAAAGCTGCTGTTCAGAAACGTCCAACAGATATCAGACTCCCATCTCAATAGACAGTTTGGAGGGAACAATCCTGAAATAAGAGTAAGCACAGAGCTAAGAACATCTCCAAGAAAAGCACTGGCCAGTCCTTTTACAGTACCATGGCCAGAGAGCAGCACACATACCTCCATTGTAGCACTCAAAACAAGCTGGCATACACCAGAATGCTATACTGTCATTTTATCTTTGTATTTAGAAGATTTCCTCAGAGGAGGAAGCTGAAACGTCAACATACCAGTATCAAAAATTCTGTTTTCTTCCTTCAGCTTTTAAGTTGTAGATATTAACAAAGATGAAATGCTGATCTGTTCAAATAGAAGGGCAATTTTGACCTTAGCGCATTGCCATAAAAACAAAATGTGTTGTTTTGATATTTACAAGATGCCAGAATTAGCTGCACTTCACAATCAGCCTCATACCATCTTTGCTAAAACAGCCTTGCAAAAGCCCCTCTGGAGGAGGAGGGGGGGGGGGGGAGGAAGAAAAAAAAAAAAAGAAAAACAACAGTTACCCGTAGAGGATTTACAAACCAAACTTCAAAAACATCGAATTGAGCACTTGAGCTCTGTAGACAAAGGATGTACGAAGCCCAAACTGGAAGCATACTCTACATATAGGTAAAATCTGTTCCAACACCAGCTAAAAAGCAGCCAGTCATTGTCAAAGCTGCTGCGGAGGACGAAATCCGCTATCCAGGTGGCAATGGAGGGTGCCGCGTAGATTAATGAGAAATCATTAGTTGCACAAGCCACGCTCCTCCCGATTTGTCCATACACCGTTACATTTGTCTGGCAAAATATGAGACAGAGAACTGTTACTTTGAGATGTTTTGGCCATGTACAACTGCTGTTATACAGCTTATTAGTGAGCCACACCGAGCACTCAGAGCTTAGGAACTGAGCAAAGCAGACATGCAAAAGAGACAGGTTTTAACTGATGTCTGACCAGTCAATCATAAGAAGTAGCGGCAACGCAGTAAGCACTGCAGTGGCATCAGTGACAGGGTGTGCTGTGGGTGGCTGGAGAAGGCCCTAACAGCTACCAGAAGAAACATCTACACTGCTTCCGAGCTTTTCATTTTATTAAACATCTCTCAGTAACACACCAGTGTAAGGTCCTGTACAGCCTTCAAGGATTTCTAATTTTTATTTTATTCACTCCTTATTTCAACAACAAAGATCCTGCATGCCTTTAGAGGAATATTAATGATGCAGAAGACCCAACCCTGAACCCTGTGAAAGCCATTACAGTTCACCCAGAGTAACTGGGGTGATGCCAGCTCAGTTTATTATATCACCTTTGTTTGTTTCCCTTAAAACATGATGCTACAGTGAACCAGGGATGTTAATGTATTTCCATGCCATGCTGCACTTGTTTTTATTGCCAGAACTCCGTACTTAATATAGCTGATACCTTCTACGTGGCTAAGACATCTTAATGAGCTCAGCACAACCATGCACAGAGGCCTACACCAAAGATCACTGCCTTGTGAGCCGTTTATTGGGGCAGGCATGGATCACTGTCCGAATATTACTGCTAGCTCCAGACTAACTAATGCAGTTTTAACAAGCTAAAAATGTCTTGCTAAAACGAATCTGTCAGTATAAATAAGTGACATTAAAGCGGGCACACAGTGTAATACATTTACCAAGGCCATCACATGGTAGTAGGAATTAGCTTTGGTACTTGGCATGTTTCTATGCTGATAATGGCTAAGGTTTTTGCATATATTTTTTTTATTCTGGCAATTTCTGTTGCTAAAAGAGATCTTTCTGTCAACTTGATGCATGTAGTTGGTATAAGACAAAATCCTTTCAAAGAACATCCCAGTATCATTAAATTGTACCACTAATAAGTCTGTGCCTGAGGAGTCCTGCCTACCCCGTGCACTGAAACAGCATTACCCCGGGCAAACCCTCTGACCTCAGCCTTTAAAAGTACATACAGTACCATACTAGAGGAACACCAGGTTAGTACCACTCTACTGACCTGCGATGCTACAGATGGTTCATGTACATATATCTTTACATAGCTTTAAGCTTTAAGATTAAAGCATCTACATAGCTTTAATCAAGATAGTAAGATGCGCTTCCTGGGAGATGGGATTCAGTCTCAGTCCAGCGTTGCACCAGTGTAGTACAAGATCGGCTTTCAGGCTTAAACTGAATCCATGCACTTACCTGTGCATTTACAAATATGGAGCTCCTTATATGCTATATACAATTAAAAGTAGGATTGTTATAGAAACACCCACCCACACATTTGAGAAGGTTCTTTTGCACTGCTCTGAGAATAGAAAGAAATCTTTAAATTCAAATATAAATAAAAGTATGTCTGATGTAGTGCTCCCCTGCACAGCCAGAAAAATATAAACAGAGCTCAATCACAAAACAGAGCTCCTCAGCAGAGACAGCCAGAGAGAAGCACCTTAAATCCAACACCTCCTTCTGTTCCGAGTAACTTTTCACATCGATTTTCCAAACACTAGGAGGTTTTTTAGTAAGTTACCAACCCCTTCCAATGAGGGTCATACATGCAAGCAGTCCAAATCTGGATTTAAAAAAAATGAAAGTGTGAGGTAATGATGGGTGCTGCAGCACTGCTTTTTCTACACGATTGGCTCCTCAGTTGCCATTTTATACATCTCTTAGCATTCTTCTCCACAATGGAAAAGGAACATTCCCCTTGACTGTGCGTGAAGTTTTTCAGCTATTTACTGCCATACAAAAATCAGACTGAAAAAAGCAAAATTCTCTTAAAGAACCTCATAGTACTTTTTATGCATTCAAATTTGTAAGCCTGCTGGCAACTAAGATATGGCCACAAATACAGCTGAGTCATGGAAAAACAGAATAAACGTACCATGACTTACAGTTTTATGATTTACCACAGAAAAGTAACTGAACTGTCTGGATCACTGCAATTTTCTCTTCCCTCCCAAGCCTGGATCGCTCACAATTACAGCAAAGTATTTCAATTACTTTGAAAACCAATTCCTTTTTAAAAAAAATTGTACACTGCAGAGAGGACCACAAGATAAAGCTGTTTGACTGTAAGAAAAGGAGCTGAAAAGCGCTCAACAACAGTCTGTGACTAAGCGTCTGGCAGATCAGGTAGGGGGGCAGGTGAATCACGAGTGTGAGACTGCATGTGTCACTGTTTGGCAGCAGCCGTTCGTAATCTGGGTTGAGGTGTAGAGGTTGCACGGTTTGCATTGACCTGTGTAGGCTGCTGGAAGACTTGGGAACTGATTAGCCCCTGTTGCTCCTCCATCTACAGCTTCCCCTTGTGAGGCCAAGGGCTCTTCCTCAGCCATTTGTCCCACACAGCCTTTCGAGGCTTTTCAAATGGGCAGCTGCAGCAGATCATCGCACCGACATTAGCTGTGCTTCCTACATTACTCAGCTGTGGCTGCATTATAGATGCTGGCTGCGTAAGTACTGTGTGCTCTCATCTTTCTGGGTACTGTTCCTGACAGCGGCAAGCCAAAAAACAAAGAGACCAGGTCTTAAAGGTCAAGGAATATTATATGTGTCATTTCAACCTATCTTCAGCTCAAAAAAACCCAACCACCAAACCTCTTTTTCTTTAAGCTTAGCTTAGTCAAAGTTAACCTTGTTCTAGCTTATCAAGAAACATTTATCTATTTCACATTTTTCCAGTACTTCTAGGGAAATACAAAAGAATGTTAAATAAAATGTTTAAATCCATATACATACTTGAAGCAAATATCACCATACTTCATAGTAATGGTAAATTAGCCAAGTCCCTTCTTCCAGCATCCTTTTCTGTGGCAGACTAAAGAACAGTGCTATGAAATGGCTTAATATTCTTGCTTATCTGTACCATTATTGTGAACAATGCTGATGAACAGTGAAAGGGATGCTCGGAGGGCAGCCCTATGCCCAAGACCAGCACCAGGATTGTGCTCCCTCCTTCACAAGCAAAAAGGGACATTATGAACAGTCCTTGTACTGATCTACTGCACAAGTACGCATTTTACCTTGCTTATATATGAATTCATTCTCCCTCTGAGCAATCTCCCATTTTTCCTGCTTTGGTGACTTGTCCCTGATAAAGCAAGCTGAAAACTGCAGGACAAGTTCTCGTTCATCTAAAAAAAAAAAATATCAGTGGGAGTTTTCCCATTTGGGGCTCAATATTCAGAAGTGTAGAAAGCGTATTTCGTAATATCTTCTGTCAACAATACCAGATGCATTTCCAATATAAATAATTTGTGGGATATCTATTTATTGACATTTCAGATGACCAAACATTGTTATATCTTGATCTTAATTATATTTTGTATAATTTGGTATCTGAGAAAAGGTTAAGGACCACACCTGACCCCTTTATAGAGCTGTCAGCAGTGTTTCTTCATAGGTTAGAATCCTGGGGTTGAATATGAAACTTAAGCTGAATTGCCATGACACAACGACAACTAAACAGTAGCAAAGCTAGTCTGGTTTAGGCCAGTACAAAAAGCTTGTAGAAAGGGAAAAAGCACGTAGCTAACTCCATACCAAAATATAAATTGATGGTAACTTAAACCCAAAATACATCATTTCATCCTGCAGTATATCTTCCTAAATTTGAGCTCCAACCTCTAGCAAACGCTTGCCACGAATGCAGGATTTTTCTCTGTCACACAGCCTACGGACAGTTTTGGACGGGTAATTCACAACAGCCTATTCCTGCGGCCTGGACACAGGAAGCGTGGCTAAAAGGCCAGAGACAGTAACTTCAAGGACCAAACCTTAATGCACATGGGCAGAGAAGGAACCGTTCACCACCTAAACTGTTTCAAAGCCAATCCTGTTTCTTGGGCTGGGGACAGTGCCTTGCCCATAGAGAGCAAATTTAAAGATCAGGGTTCTTGATGTGGTAGATTAGGCTCTTCTTCCACACATTTTGCTTGCTGTGTAATTTGATCATTAACAATCTTTGTGGCAGTTCCAGATAAAAAATGTCCTTAATGTCTTTTAAAGGCAACATTTTTTCTCCTGAAATTAAAACGTTTTCAGGTTATTTTTTTAATCACAGAAAAAATTATCACTGCCAGTACTAGTAATATATTAATTATTTAACTGAAATAAATGCATCTGTTAATGTGTTTAATTAAGCATACAAAGCTCTTTATTTGATGTTATTTGTATTTAAGATTTCCTGTTTTCCCTGAAGTATTTATTATCCAATGCATGAGTCTTCTCATCTTAGCTACACTCTGGGATTGAAGTACTATTTTATATCAGCATTCTCAGCTGCTTTTATCATGAACAGATATATTACAAACCATGTTAATGAGCTGTTTAGTATTCATATATTAGACTTTTCCTCATTTTATATGGAAATAATACTATAAAAATTCTAAGAATACTAGTTTTATGTGCATGATAATGATGAGATTCAAAGCAAATAAGAAGGAGGAAATCTGTGATGGCAGTGAATATGAAATGGATTAGTACATCGTCAATGTGCTTTACATTGGTATAAAATTATTAAGCATGTAATTAAGTAGGATCAATTTCACTGTTTGTTTTTGGGGTAATGTTTTAGCTATTTTAGATGTTTCATCTTTAAGAATTTAATTTCACACTTTAATGATCTTCTTGTAATTTCCTCCTCCTGCTATGAAGTCACATAGTCAGGATACGCCTGAAATCCACTACATATCACGAAGTGACTAGGGTGGAAGGCCAGGCCAAAGTCACTGCAACAGAAGATAAGAACAAGGCAAATTAAATAATTTTGTAAATACAAAAATAGTTCAGTTCAGCTGACCTTATTCATCAGACGCATTCAAATCCCCAGGATTGTTAGCAGGAAAGAAATTATATAGTTACTTGCAGCAACTGCAGCTTTGACCTGGCTGACCTCAGAGACATCTCCAGTGCAGCCAAAGTGAAATGAGATTTGGCGTTATAGGAGCCTAATGAGTAAACCGTCAGCCTTCAGTACACTTACATCTGCATGCGGGTCACAGAAATAAATAAAAAATTAAAACCCCAGCTTTGGGGAAAGTGGCAAGAGAGAAGACTATTCTCTATATTGGCTAGAGAACTTACTACTGCGTTACTGAATAAAAACCCAACCGTGAAAATAAGTCTGCTATTAAACTGAATTGTCTCATTTTGAACAGGGAATTACAAATCAATGAAACAAAGCATTTGTTGTTATGGAAAATCCAACGTCTGAGTAGGTTCCCTTATTAATTTTATACGCTGGACAAAGCACACCACCAACGCTCTGGATTGAAGGGGGTGAGGAGGTTGGAGACAAATTCACTGAAAGGCTAGACAACAACAGGTGCTATGTATTTTACTAAAAAAATACAGTCAGAGAGGATAGATTTCAGTAAGAATAATGTATCTTTATTTTATTATTATACCGAACAGGTATTATACTATACTATATCTCTCTTAATAGTAGAGTAGATATCCATTATTTACACTAGCCATTATTTGTACCTGTTCTTTGTACTTGAACATACCATTAGCTTTAGGTTATGAAGCACACTTGTAAACTAAATTACCTCCTGCAACAAGAAGCTAGAAAACCAAAGACTGCAGCACATCAGAGATCTACCTTAGACAACTTTACATTGAATAGTTTAAAAAATTACCTAAAATATCAAACAGCCCAGTATAGAAGTAGAGCAGAAAAAGTCGGAAGGAGTTAGAAAATGCCATCTCAATATTCTCTATAGCCTCACCATAAAGGCAGCAAGAGACGCTCTTCATAGCCTTGGCATACTTACGAATGTTTAAGAAGTGGAGCAAAGAGAAGAAACACTTTAGAGGTAATTTTACTATAAGATGGAAAAAAAAAATTATATTCTTCCATCTAGATTTTGTTTCAACACTTAAATAATGAAGAATAAGCTTGCCACATCTTTCCTTTGGAGTAATTCATGTTATTGCAAATACATCATTAACAGCTATACCTTCTAAGAAGCTGTGCCTTTAATGAGGTTATAAATGTCAGATGGTAAAAATTAATTTAGCATTCTCCTTGAGGAAATATATACTCAAACTCCGGTCCGATCCTATAAACGCCTGTTCTCATGAGTAGAACTAATTTGAAATTATTTCATATTGGGCATATCCAAGTTTTACATACAATTTAAGACCTATTTCTGAGGGCACAGATCAAGTCCTACAAAGTAGATACACGTGGATGTCGATGCATCTTTGAATAATGTGAGATGAAGGTGTTCAGCAATACAGACTTTAAAATGTTTCATTTGGCACAGTTAAGTTTCACCCAGAAGTACTGGGGCATGAGTAAGAGCTGCTAAAACACGGACTTTCTGGATTAGATCTGTACATCTGTAAATTAACATAAGGAACTAAATCCTGAAGTATACTTTTTGAAATGAAATCTTTTCCATCATTTCCTCTTCTGCTTTATTAAAAGGCTAAAATGTAGCACAGTTGAATCCAGACTGCTGGCTACAGTGAGTTGCGCTCCTTTGTCATTGTTATGCATTATTCTTTGTGAGCAGAGGTTTTTGTCTTGCGTTATTTCTTCGTCCATAGCAAAGTGCCCTCTTTGCTGACTAAAACTACTGTGCATTTTATCGCTAATAACACATCTACATTCTTATTTGAAATCACAGCCCTATTTTCAAAAAGAGCAATTTTACTTTTCTTCCAGAAAGCCATCTGCTTGCTAATGAGAGTTGTTTTCATCAGTAATTTTGAGAAGAAAAATGCTTATTACACTTTAGCACTTTTTAAGTGACAAATAAAGAATACCATCCAGCCCACTATTTAAACACACTACATTTCTCCCAGTTCAGGATCTACAGGCCAGATGTATCATTATAATTATAAACATTTGTAATGAGTCTCGGTGCAGTTGGGGCCCACAGTTAAGTAGCATCACCTCAGATAAAAATCTTTCAACAAGAAATTTCATACATAAGATTGCTGTAATTTATAAAACCCTGCATTATCAAAAATTACCTTTTTATACCAGCAAAGCCAAAAAGGCTTTTGATTATGCTATGTACTTGCGGTTTTTTTCTAAATATATTTTTAAATTTTATCAATGCCTAATCAATAGACAATTCTGCGATACAGCAATTTCTCTACCTCCCTTTTACCAAAGCTATTCCTGGTAGAGAGTGCACTGACAGCCTAACAATCAACGCTCTCACAATCATCTTGATATTTGGCTGAATTATCCTGCTTAAGGTGCATTGCTCATTTCCCAAAATACTTTCTTTTCCTGATGCTGACTATTGAACAGTGGTAGCATGACAAGACAGCAAGAGATAAAGGACTGTTAACGGGAAGATAAAAACTGAGACAGAAAATGAAGGAATAAGAATTTGGATATCAGTGACGAGAAAAGGATGAGACCTATGAGAGGGGAAAGGGAATCTGTTTAGGATGATGACAGAGGAAAACTACAGGAACGTGGAGGATGAAAAATAGTTTTCACAGTAATTTTAGTAGTTTTGTCAGCAGAACTAAGAAGCAGCGAGAAAAGTGGGAAAATAATGAATAAAGCAACAGTGAGGACTAGGGCTAAAAAAAAATTATGGGAAAATGCAGAGCTGGAGTGAAAGGATAACTCAAGTACAGGAGGCCCTGCAAGAGTTGCAAGGACATAAATATGAAAGGAAAGAGGAGAAAAGAAAATAAGTAATAAAATTGTTAAGTTGTGAAAGAGAATGCAAATTAAATAGATTCTAAATAAGTGTGCATGGAAACAGGGACAAAAACATCACATCAGTACACATAAAACTAAATAAAGTACATATCAAACTAAATAAAGAGCTTCAAAAAAAACAAATAAAAAACCACGCTGCAATCTCACATCTCTCCCCTTCATCACTTGCCTATGTGATCAGTGACTGCCCCACTTTTTCAGGCAGACAGGCATTTTTTGCCCCAGTCTATCTTAGAGACTCACTGGTGCAGTTTCTTTCAACCACAGTGCTATTGTTTAGCTCCTCACTGGGATCTCCTGCGTTGACACTGCAGAAGATGCATCCCTCCTGTGAAACCAGAGGACTATACCTGAAAGATGGCCCATGCCCAAACTGTGATTAACACCGAAACATGTGTCTTTTTTGTGGCCAAATACTGTCAAGAAGGTCAATGCTGGGGAAAAAAAAAAAAAAGTCTTTAGGTTAGGCTTAACAGCCAGCACAACCTCATGAAAGAGAAACTGTGCCAAGTCTTTCCGCCTCTTCTCTCCACATGTGCACTTTTTTGCGGGGTGTAATTTACAGCTTAGCTATGAAAATAAAAATGCTTTGGGTTAAAAACTTGAAAACAAAGTCTTGGTCAAAGTATGAATTACTTTTATAGGTTTTTCAAAAGATTGATTTTTTCATTTTCTTGTCTTATGAGTACATATCCCATTAGATCTGCTTCTGTGTAGGAAGTGCAATTTTAGCAAGCAATTAATCCATAAATGAGCTGTTTCAGAGTTTTAGGTTTTGGACATCATCCTTCAAAGGCTCTGTCCTGGCCTTGTATTATACCTACATGTTTCCACAGATCTTAAAAGAGGCTCTTTTTGTCAGCAATCATTTAATTGAATTCCCTGTGAACTGCTTTTGGAAAAGACATGCACAAGATAATCAGCCATAGAAAAAAATTTAAAAAAAAGGTAGTATTTCTAATGACCATGTCACTGAGAGATACAATGACCTTTAAGTCCTTCAATCCTGAACTTCTTGTTGCATACTTTATTCCAAAAGAACATATGCAGCCAGAGTGCTACAGAAATTATACCTATTTGAACCTGGACCTCTTGCCAGGGATGCCGAGTTTCTGTGCAATAACAACGCCATGATTCCCTGCGTAGTTCTCATCTTTCACATAGACTGGAGATTCTGTGATTTTGACACCATCAACCCACCAACCAAATTAATAAACAAACATTTTTCAAAATGTGCCCCGTGTGGAAAGGCAAAAAAAAAATCTAATGCTGCATTTTATGTACTCAGATGGTCAAAAGAACTCTAGCACTTTCCTGAGTACAAGGGAAAATCTTGCCTAAAGATAATTTCATATTATGAGCACAAAGCATTTAAAAAATGAAGGAATTCTTCTTTCTTAAACTTTGTGCACCACACAGATCTCCCACTACACATTTGCAAGGTGTGAATCATTACTAGTAAGCCAGAAACGAGCTAGCCTTACAAAAACCTATTGGCCTATAATAAAAGTTAATGTAACTATTTACATTGGTAAGTTGTAAATAATTGTTTAAATACCCACATATATAACACACTAACTTCAGAATGATAACCAAAACCTATTGCAAAGTCTTCAGCTACCTTTTAAGGCAATTACGTTTGGCTGAAACAGGATTGGGTGTGTGGACTATGTAAAGGACAATGTTAAAGAACTTTCAGAATAGAAATGAACACACAGAATAGAAAATAAACAAAAAAAAGTTATTGAATGCTTTTAGTCTTTAAAATTATTAAAAAAAATTTAGCAGAAGCAAGTAATTCCATTCCCTGACAAATTCTGATGTTTACCTGAGTGGGGCATGTCACTTTCAAAACAATCATTTAAGAAAAAATATTTTTTATTCACAGAATTGAAATTGCAGCCCCCTACAAAATGAACACTGCTGGAAGCCAAGCCGCTGTTGCTAACCCTGTACAGCTAAGGCAGCAGTGCCTGACAAGTCACCAGGAACAAGACTCACTATGCGTCTGATACCAGTTGGACAGACTTACACCTCGCTCTTGCAGGCTCCTTATGTTCAGTGCGGTGTAAATTTTAGCTCCTGCAGAGTTACCTGGCTGACAGGGTATACAATACATACAATAGGTGTTCAGTGTACCATGGCATTCCTCAAGCACTTTGTTATCTATCATTTCAAACATTCCCTCTTGTGGATCTGATCTTCCTGTCCCACTCCAGTTCCCATAGTTATCATGGACACATATAGCCACTCTTTAATATTAAAAAAATAACAATAATAATAAAATTAAATTAAATTAAAAGCAGGCACAAGCTTAGTCATTCCATACTTCAGATGGCAGAATGCAATGCAGCTCCAAGCAAAAGCCATACAACCTTCTTCTGGTGGGACCCATCAGCTCATGTTCAGCGCTATACCAGCACATTTGCTTGGCTTTCATTCGCTGCAAGTTTAGACCTGTATATAGGCTGTACAGACAGAGCCCATATAATACGGGGATCAGACAGAGATAGTCCTGTGGCGGGCTGACTGTGGCCAGGTGCCAGACGCCCACCCAGCTGCTCGCTCCCTCCCTCCCTCCTCAACAGCATGTGGGAGAAAATAAGATGGCAAAGCTCATCGGTTGAGATAAAGACAAGGAGATCACTCACCAGTTACCGTCACAGGCAAAACTCGAGTCTGGGAAGATTAATTTAATTCAGAGCCGGACTGCAGTCCCTGTCAGGAGAACCTGCTCCAGGGCGGGCTCCTCTCCACAGGCCATTGTTTCTTCAGGAAATATCCACCTGCTCCTCCATGGTCTCCCCACGGGCTGCAAGGGAATCTCTGCTCCGGCGTCTGCAGCACCTCCGCCTCGTCCTCCTTCCCGGGTGTTCACAGGGCTGTTTCTTTCCTCACTCCTCACTGCCGGGCAGCGCTTTGCCCTTTCTTAAATACACTTTCCCAGGGGTGCCACCAGCGCCGCTGACTGGCCCAGCTGCGCCCTGCCCCGAGGCCATTGCAGAACCGGCTGGAACCGGCTGCGTCCGGCACGGGGCAGCCCCAGCCTCTCCTCACAGAGGCCCCCACAGCCCTGGCTGCCAACACCCAGACACGCACACCTGGCACAAGTCCAAATGGTATTGGGAAGAAGCTTCATGTATCAGGGGCCACAGCCATATGTTTAATCACACCAAGTATTCAAAGTTACTCACACTCACACAAAATGAATGACCTAGTTTTATTCAGAGAAGGATAACGCACATATTCCAGTAATTTGACAATGTGCTTATGTCTCAGAAGTAGTATTAACATCCGTTGGGAAATTATAAAAAGGAATTGCCTCTAAATGTTCTCTAGGGCCTCAGTACCATTGCTTATACGCTGGCTGTGACAGAAAGTAAGTGCAAAAACATAAAGGTTATTTCCTGGCCCAAGACAAGTGCTCCCCTGCACCCAAAGATGGGGCAGCTCAGAGGGAAAAGGAGCAGAGTTCGTGGTGAGAAATACGTAGGAACATCCCCAAAGAACAAACCCCCTCAGGAAGACCACTGGGCCTCATCAACACCGGTCCCAAACACCACAGTGGAACAACTTGAACGCCTCCAGACTGACTGCAGTGCAGGATTTGTCTCCGTGGGGTACTTCTCTATAACCTTTCCAAAAGGCTTAGAGGGTACGAGCACCATCAACATTCATCCTTTCCAGACTGTTTGCTCTAACATTCGGTTAACTACCAGAACATCAGCAATCCCATCACACCAGCAAAACGACCTTTCCTGGAGGGGCTGAGCACGGCACTTTCCCCGAACGACGGAGTAAGGAGAAAGCAGAGGTCAGAAGCTGAAGCCCAGGTAGCAGTCATGCAGATGTTCACCATGGGGTAAAGCGGGCAGACAACGGCAAACTATCTGAACGGGATCAAGCACAGCAGACCTGAGAGGCTGTAGGCCAGAAAATAGGATGGCAAAAACACCGGCCATAATAAATACATCTTTATACATCTTTTCTTTACTAGTGGTTACCAACTACACTAACTTTGCCAGGGTAAACTGCAAGGAGACCCTCAGTGGGAAGTGTGTTTTCTCTCAGGTCTGTAAAAATGGTATTGGGGAAGTTAAGCCTACCTCAAAACATTCATCTTGTTCTGTCAGAAGCATTTCTTTTCACCAGCTAACATAAAAGCATGGCAATATTGTATTGCTGCATTAAGTATTTAACTTAATTTTATGTAATCTAGCAGCAGTTTCCTAAAATTTGTTGACATTTGTCATTTTGTTGTAGTTCATTTCCTACAAGAGCTTTAGAAGTTAAGTTTTACGCTACTGATACGAAAGATCATGATTCAGAGAGAAAAAGCAAGTTCATTACCTCAAAGCAGTTTAAATTAAGATGACCAGTAACACAGTCAAGTATCTTGCTGAAGAAAGGTGTAAGCAGCTATTCTATGTAGCAGATTCCTTATTCAATAGTAACTGCATACAGAAAAATGATAAAGAGTGAAAACACAAGACCACTTTTTTCCCCTCACATCCAGCGTTTTCTTCATCTACTTTCAATAGCCTCATGGCAGCTCATCTTCAATGTATGCAAGTTCTTTATTGATCCGGGATTTTCCAAAGCTACTTAAAGAGTGGTTTGGGAACCTGCCCTCTATTGAATTTCAATGAATCTACTCATAAAAGAATTAGGAGCTTTAGGAAATTTTATCTTTATTGTTTCATACCCCAGGAGCAACATGGCATCCAATGATCTTATTCTTTGCCGGTAAAAGAACTACAATTGAGGTACCCAATTAACAATTTTTAAGCTTGTGAAACTAGTCTCACATAATTAGCATCCAGAGAATGAAAGAAGCTATTTTAGCAAAGTGAGAGTCAAGCTTTTAAACAAGGTATTTCTGGTTGCTGCCTTTCTTTTGCTCCTCCAACTTCAGTTTAATCATGATTATAGAAGATGATACTCCCTCAAAATCCCAGAGAAGGATTATTATCAGAGATAATTTCAACATGTTATGATAAGCCTACATCTACTCAAACTTCTAGAGACAGGGACCATTCAAATTTGATGATTTGTTAATGGAAACTGGGGTTCTTTCAATTCAGGACCAGTCAGTTACAAACAAATTGTGTGGGTGGCATGTATTCAAACAGTCATTCGGATACCATTTAAGAACACTCAAATACAAGAACAGTGCTAGGATAACAAAGAAAGTGCAGTTGCGGACAATACGAGAGACAGAATTGCAGTCTGGCAGTGCAGAGTGAATTGTTTTCAGAATTTTGATGCTGCTAAAATAACTGAGCGTCAAGTATTTTCAAGTCTTGGCAGTAGGAGATCTCACATCGTACTGGTTTTTGTCCCCCTCTTGTAAGATATTCATTATATTCAAGCAATACTTAGGGTCATAGATGGCTTTAATGAGTAACTGGGCCAGAGCAAAGCACTCTGCTGCCTGCAACATGCCACAGAACGATGTGAAAAGAGCTCAGGGTAGACTTGTGCCAGACCTCAAGTCTCTCTTCATAGAGCAAGTATCAGGCAGCATTATAGCACCTTCCTCTACTTCACGGCTACGAGACAATAAACCAGCCCTTGCTGGAACTGCCGCTCCACCAAGCATTACAAAAAACAAACACAATCAATGTGTGCAGTTCCAGAAAGAAGCTACATAAAATAAGCAATTTCTTTTCCTGCTCCTTTGTTTCACCTTGCCTTAGCACAATGCATTCTGACAGAGAGGAGTTTGTGAACCAAGATTAGAAAACAATATGCCAGCCAGACAAATCCCGAAGCTGCAAACACAAAAAAAATCCTGAAGTACTATATGGATGGAGTCATTTGCCAACATACCTTTTAGATCTCAACCCTGTTAGTAGGAGGTTGAGAAGAAAACCAGCTAATAGGACATCAAATCAAATGTCTAGACTTCAGAAGCCATTGATATTCCCTGGGCAACCGCATGGCTTATTTAGAGATGAAGATGTTATTCAGAGGTACAACTGTGGAACACAACACACGCTGGTACCCTAAAATGACAACATTTTCAATTGGATCTTTGAGATGCTATTAGTCAGCTTCCCTACTTAAGCCGCTATAAAAGTTGCCGAGATAGGCAAATGCTTACAGCTTAAGAGCAATACTAGTGGCAAGAATGCTAAAATTAGCAAAAAACTCCAAAACAAAACACACAAAACCCCCCAAGAAAAACAGTATTAAACAGACGTTTCCAACTACTGAGTGCCTAAAGCAGGCAATAGCGAACAGACACTAGGTGATCCAAAAGGTTGTCACTATTTTTCTTTTTTAAACTCTATGCTTTTCAGCAGTATATTTGACCTTTGTAATTGTCCTACCAAAATAGCTTGGCAGATGAGTCCACAGAGAGCATTTTTTTTTTGTTTTTCTTTTTACAGTAAGGAAGTCTTCTAAACATTTGCATCAACCTCCAGATCAACAGCTATCTGTAAAAGTCAAACATGTCTGGCCAGATTCTGGGGCACCCGCTAGAGTTCTATTGATTTCAAGTGAGCTTGCTGATTTAGCCTACTGAAGAACCTAGCAACATCCGATTAGGTTAAGTAAATTGATTTTTGAATCCTGATTATTTGCAAAAACCTTATGAACAACCAAGAGACCTACCACCCAAGAAAGGGTAGAAATTACTTGGTCAAGGGTTTTATTAATACAATCTTTTTTTAAAATCAATTTTCTCACAAACAACTCACTAACAGAAAACCAACAAAATTTGTTCACTAAATTATTCATTCCAAATTACTGAAGCAGGTTCTTTGGCAGTATAAAAAGCAGGAGCTCCACTGAGAGCAGAAAGAATTACAGCTGCCAAGAAACAGAGGAGAACACAAGTATAGGTGCCGTAGGAATTCACTTCTGGTTTTACAAAGCTATTTGTGAGAACATTTAGTGGAAGATGGGAAGTAAAAGGGGAACAGCCTGGCGATGGAAGCTGTCTGTCGACTCGGAAGAGCACAGGCAGTGACAGGACACTGCCATCCCACCGGCTGAAAGCCCATGGAAGCTGTGCCTGCCTAAAGCCCTGCCCCAACCTTTGCCCACGCAGAGACTAAATTCAACGACAACTAAGAACGCTACCTTTCTCTCCTTGCTGTCCAATTCTAGATCTCTTTACTAATGCTAATAAAGGGACTAGATTGTATGATTTCAGGTGGATTCCTGAGGAAATTAGTTGATACAGTCATATCATATGTGTTTGTACAGCCTAATAACTTTCAGGTTCTATTGCAAAACCTGGTTAAAATGCCACCAGGAGAGAGGCCACAAAGAAACTTAATTCCTATAAGTTTTCTGCAAATAGATGGCTGAGTGATGAGACTAATAAGACTTTTCATATCCTCACCATGGAAAAAGCTGCAGCATGAGAATTTCTCTCCTTTTAGACACCTTGAAATCCCCATGGGAGAGAAGTTAAGAACTTCCACTTGCAGGAAAAGCTTTGATCAATGCTTGCACGTTATTAGAACCCAGAAAACCCTATTACTAGGCACAAATCTACAGAAAATCAATCAAACTCCATTTGTTTATGGCTATCGGAACAACTAGCAATATCTGTCAGGCTACACCAAATAACTCATCGTAAGTAAGTCAGCAAAGAGCTGACAAATAGAAGCTGCATTCATCTATAAACAGACAGACACATGACTCGGTGCACTAAAACTGGAAGGTGCTGTGTCCCTGGAATTAACACCAGAGTCCTCAAATATTTCCTAAGAATATTTTTAAGGTAGTTTATAACTTCTTACAGATACCATGATGCAAAGCATCAGCATGAAAATTCAGGAACATTATATTTACCTCTAATGAAACAACTTACTTGATGAAGCTAGAGTACATACACATATTTCAAGAAATACTACATTTGACGTTAAATCACGCTCACTAAACAAACACAGAACCATCAAGACCAAAACATAATTGTGAGCAAATATGTAAGAAAGTTTCACCCAACATCCCAGCACTGTCACTTGGTTTTCACGCAGAGGCCTGGGCTGAGTTGAACTGAAAGGATGAGACAGGGCACCAGACCCGACCCGATGACCATCTTAGCCCGTACAGTCAAGTGTTGCCCAGGCACCTCATTAACCAGCAGCTCATCAGCAAAGGGCTACGTAAGCTGTATGTGCATAAGGATTCAAACATCTTCCTGCTCTACAACCAGAAAAGCAATGATGCTAACTCCTGCCTTTGACTTAGGACAGCCTAAATAATGCATGCTACAGAAACTGTTAGCATTTGCGAAAGGGAAGGTGTTTCCAAGGGGACCAGGCTGGCTGATGTCAGGAGGAGTATGGCTTGCTTTCCCACCCTGTCCTCTTTTCTTCAAGCCATCAATAAACTTCAAAGGTTATGTTTTTAATATGCCGTGACTTTGAATGGCATTACTGAACACAGATCATATGGTCCAGTACAATAAACATGCAAAGTTCTTGAGAGGAAAATACCTAAGCATCCAGCAAGCTGCTGGATTTGGAACTACGTACTAAATATCAGGAGGCAAATTAAAAACTGTGTGTGTGACCGTTTTTGTGCACTTATCGCAATATTCATTAGTTAGCAGAAAACCTTTTAACTGCAGATACTAACACTATGCTTGAAAATATTGTATTAGACAGTAATCAGTCATCAGTGCAGTAATAAAATCTGAACTGTACCTGATGCTTCCAACTACAGTATTTTGTTTCTGAGAATCCCAGAGTGTTTCAAAGGCGGTTGATCACAGCACCCTCACCACAGCCCCGGAGGCAATTTTCCTATCTGTTCCAGAGAACAAATGCTGGAGCAGGAAGGTTGCAATCACCGGTGCAATGTTTGCCCAGACAGAAATGGTTTCCAGACATCTTGAATTTCTGTCCCTCATTTTAAAAGATCAGACTCCAAAATACCGTCTGATGTTTGATATTTTCTTTTCTTTTAGCAGTAAACCACATTTCTAGCCTTCCTGATTGTCAGTATTGCTTTGATACAAAATACATGGCTCTTCTCTTACATTAAGTGATTATCCTGGGGATAAAACCAGGCAATTCCCTCATTTTCCTCAGAACGCAGGAAACAAGGGAACATTAAGATTTAATATCACCTCATCAGTAGTCTACAAGGCTGATAAGAAAAAATTCTGTAAGGTTGCTACTCCAGTCTTCAGCAGCTCTTAGCCATATTAAAAAAAACCCCAAGGTCTTTTACTATAATTAAACATGTTTTATTAAAGCTTTCCCTCATTTTCCTTTCTTTGCTTCTTTCCCCTTCATAGTTTTTACATCTTCTTTCATTCCTCCCTTTGATGTTTGCATGCTTTTCATACTTTTATTTAAAACATTTTGCACTATTCATTTCCACCCCACCTCCCCCCATTTTAGAGGGATGCATTTTTCCTGGGTCTGACTTTGCCTCTGCCCTCTACAGCTCATCTACAGCTCAGTGAGAGCATAGGGAACATATGCTCTGGCGACAGTGTTCATTACAAAGTGGCACATGAACAAAACACCTTCCATCTCTTCCATTTCTTTTGTCTCTCACCTACATCGTGAATGTAACCTGTTCCCCTTGATATGAAGATTTATTCCGGATTTATAAAAAAAAAAAATTGAATCCGTCCTTTCAATTGTATAGTTAGTGCAACTATAAACATTACCATTAAAAGGAATATAAAATAAGATTGGGTCCTTCTTTACTTACATGTGTCTAAAGACTCATCTGAATCATCAGGACAATCAGGCTCTCCATCACACAGCCAGTGTTGGGAGACACAAGTCACGCGATCACGACACAGAAATTCTCCTACGTCACATAACTGATGTTCTTCTGAAAACGAGAACGTTTTAGAATGCAATGATTAAAAATGAAGGAAAATAAAGTGGCACAATGAAAATGAAAAGTGAAAATAAAGTGATTCTGAAATCAGAAACCAAAGCAAACAATAGAAACAATGTGAAGCAATAATTTAATGAGATCTCTAATGCTCTTACTTAGGCTGTAGAGCCCTAACATCCACCTGCACTGGTTCAGTGGGAGCATCCCATGACCGTTCCAACCAGACACAAACAGCATTAGCATAAACTACCTCTATGAAATAGAATTTTAAGAAATTCTGTTTTTCTCTAACTATTTCACCATGAAGTAAAGTTGTTCACTAGATAGAAATGAACAAGCTTTGATCACATATTATCAGTAGGGAGGTACCCCACTCTCCTCTCCTGCCCCAGAAAATATTTTCAAACTGTTGTTTCAAGTAATCAAATTTTCAAGGATGTATTTTTGTAAGCAGTCAAAGGTCTTTTTAAATAAACATACATATTTTTTACTGTTTCTTTAGGTACATATTTTAATGACCAAATCCTATCTCAGCTTTATATAAAAATGATTTTATATTTCCTGTGACAAAGTTGCAAACAAAGGATTTACTTATTTAAGGTCAACACTGAGGCACCTTGAAAACAATGGCCTTAAAAAGAGGGCAATTTTAGAAGCCTGGCACACCCAAACTATCTGCTGGATTCAACCACCAAAGTCTGATGTCCTTGAGATCTAGAGTTAATTAACTCAAGACTATTCTATTATTAATTAAAACTATTCTAACATTAATTAAAGCTCACAAAGCCTCTGTGCAATATATTATACTCATTTTATCAATATATAAATTACAGTAGTGCCTTCCACATTGCAGATCGCTGGGAAAAGGTTTTTTTAATTATGATTATTTTTTATTATGATGATTTTTATTATGATTATTTTTACACTGATACATGTGAGAGTTAACTTCACTGGAGTCAATACTGTCACAAAGATATAAAACCAGGTATAAACAAGGAGAGAATTAACCCCAACTCCACTTGTAGATCTATCCATCGTATTAGTTCATACCAGAAGCCAATGGATATTGGTACTTTTTCCTTATCACCGTTGGCACGCTGTAAGTCGGTGCCCTGTACACCGCTACCTGCAGTGCCTGCTGAACCCAGTTGCTCTCTTGAAAGACCTTCGCTGCTGCGACGTGTGATTAAGCGCTTCAACTTTTCAAGAAGCGTTACGATATTCATTGCTTAGTCTGATATGTCAACGAGCAATTAGCATGATAACAAAAACCCACTGTTCCTCAGAACAACTCAACCGGCCTTCTGAACAAAATACCTATTTTGCAGACACGATATACATACTGTGTTGCCTAATCGCTGTAAGATGTGTTTCTAAACATGTTTGTAAAGATGAGTGAGCTTCAAAGGAAAATGCTTACAGCACAGTTTTGGGGAAATTTATATATTATTACTCTAGGAAGTAACAATGGGAACATTTGTTAAAATTAACCTATTATTTCATATGTGCACATCTCATTTTCAAGGTCAGTCTCAAACTGTTGATGGCTACAGTTTCAAATGAGTCAAAGTTGCAACTATTATGTAGATGTGTTTCATATTGCTTCACCCAGCTTCTACAACTGTGCAGGAATCAAAGCATTTTTGTTATATCTTAATTCCTTGCATCTACAACAACAGCAAACAGCGCTCAGTCATTTAAGTTGTTTATCTTTGTAAAAAATGAATGGCTGTATAATTAAAAGTGTAAGTTTACAAGCACATGGAAGTGGTTTTCTTAAATCTTTTAGGGAGATGATTAAAGGTCCTGCTTTGATAGTGCTTCTTGAAAAAACATCTTGGAAGTCAGAAAGAGGGAGGGAGGTTGGCAAGTTTCAGCATTTCAAAGATATACAGTAGTATGAGCAAAACCTGTATGAAGAACTGTTTAATATTTGTTTTTATAATATTCTTGAATTCCACAATAAATTTCTGTTTCTTTATGGAAACCTTGTACTACAGTGTGAACTGTCATTTTCTGTGTATAACATGTCTGTTTGTAACAGACCTGGGAATATTAAAACTAGTACAAAACCAGTTATCTACCATGTCCACTTATTTATACCACTCAAGAACAATTATATCTCAGAGAAAAAAATAGTTGAAATGGCTAACTTCATGAACTAGGATTCAGAAGATCAAGTTATTTCAAATTAGATTTTCCTAAATGCTATTTTTCATAGATTTCTGAACTGACAGCTAAGTGAAAAAAACATTAATGAACAAATATAAAAATGTAAAGTTGTGAAAACACTTATACGGTCAAGTTTACACAGGTGACTGGTTCTACATGAACCTACTCAATTACCTACATGCAAAATGCCTATAGAAAAAGAAATCTTGTTCCTTTCCTAAGTCGTGTCAATAACTGGGTAAGGAGAAATCAATGCTGTCATTTATGCCAAAATGTAATACTCCAAGCCTTCTATATTGCAGCAGGCAGAGCCCAGTCTTAAGAAAATCACATTGGAAGCCGATGAAGGATTTCAGTCCAGTTTGTAAACAAACCTTACAGCGATGCCAATGAAATCAGTGAAATATGCAGAACGGCTCTTTTGTAGCTTTTCGGTGCAATGTCTCTATTAAACCCCGTCCGTAAGTCCTGTGACTGTCACCGAAGAAACCCCAGCAGCCAGGGAGGAGGCCGGTACCAAAGGAACAGATCCCCGTTCTACATAGTCCTTAACATCGCTCCCTTGGAAATGTAAAATTTAAGGCAGAGAGAAAGACAACCAGTAAAGCAGCACTACCATGAATTTAAAGACCTTTCTCCTCTGCAACATTCCCTTATGTTTTATACTTTTATCTGTAATAAAATCCTTTTTCACTACTCATTGTCAACTGCCAGTTGAAACACATTCAAACAGTGCTACTGCCAGCCGTGATGAACAGGAATCCGACGGAAACCTCTGAATAACACCATAAATGCCTGAGTGAACGGCATTCAAACGAGGAGCTGTGTGGGACAGGGAAGCACCCCGTCACCACGCTCAAGGGTGATGAGAGTTTGACACAAAAATACTGGTAGGTTGCTAATGGGAAATAAAATATCAAGCTTTTTTTTGGAGGAGGAGGAACACTGATACAGCGGTCAGTAAGCACTGTTGTAGGTGATTATCCCTTGCCTCTTACTGCACCAGGTTTTTCTAAAGCTGCGGATGGTCACATATGTCTACACAAATAAATCTTACTTTTTTTTTTTCTTATTTTGGGCAAAGATTACCAAAAAAGCCTAACTGGACACAAACAACTTTTTTAAAAGCTACTTCATAGATAGCTCAGTTTTGAGCACGTGTGAAGCTACTTCATAGATAGCTCAGTTTTGAGCACGTGTGATTGGAAAAAAAGTTTGTTTTCTAGGTTTTTTTAAATTGAAATAATTTCACTATTTCCATACAATTAAACTCTTGCTTGCATTTTATTCAATGGTACAGAAATTATGGAGATCTAAGCATTTTATATTCTCTATCTCAAGAAAAAAAACTAGCAGAGTGAAAAGAACACTAACTTATAAAACACTGAAAAATAGATCTTGTTTAGAATAAAGCAGCTTAATATTAGCTCAGAGTTTTATTGGCTCTGAAACTGCTTTTTCAAACTGGTTTTTTTTTTTTCGGATATCTATAGAATTATCTTTATTTTCAGCTGCTATCTTGACAAAATGAATTGGACCAGTTAATCATAAACATGCAGTAATTTGTGGGCTTTTTTTTTTTTTTTAAACACTTCCTAAAAAATGGTCATCTAAGATGTCTTTATAAGTGAAGAAAACAGTTCTTTCCTGTGACACCTCTCTGCACACTGTTTCCTTCTCTATTATGTGTGCTGCACAGGCAGGCTCCCAGCGGATGAGAAAATTCACGTTTTTAACATACCAATTCTTTGAGATACAGAGCAGATGGTTAGAAATCAGCTCTCTACGGGTAAATGAAAGCTTTGCCTCCCTAAGGATAGTACTCCTATCCTATGTTGCAAACACCTGGCAATGCCTCTTAGAAGGAAAGTTTAAAAAACAAATAAACAAACAAACAAAAAAAACCAAATAAAGCCAGTGCCTTAGTTTTAAAGTCCCTGTTCTTAGAGCCAAAAATGTGTTGGGTTTGGGTTTTTTTTAAGAGGCACATTTTTTATTATTGGACATATTTTTAAGAGGACAAAGCTCAAAATCTGCATTAGAGAACTAATTACAATTATAATTTATGCAATTACACTAAACTTGGAAAACCAAAATTCCATTATGTTGTTAATAGACAAGGGGGAAAAAAAGGCAAACAAACAAACCAACCAACCAGCACACAAGGCAGTGGCCAATGTCTGCCTACAACAGGAATGCTCCCAGTTTAATAAGGCAGTTGCCTCTGTAAACATGCATTCAGCTCCTAAATGATGAGGGATAAAGATCACTGTCCACGATCACATTGACTGGCAGAGGTCAAAGGTATCTGGATCCTTCTTATTTGAGGGAATGCAACTATGAAAAGCAGGTCGACGGGGTTCTGGAAAGGAACTATACAGGAGATAACGTTTCTATAAGTGAGTGCTTCTTCAGTTCTGTCATGAGAATATAAATGATTCGCTGTGAAACTAATTAATATCTGCCTCCGTCAAGGAACCAGATGTGCACAGAAGCTGTTGATTTCTAGAACTGTTTTTCTCTGCAGGCATCAGCACTGTCCCCACTTTCAGGAGTCCATTGCTTGGGCACGCTACGGAGCTGCCAGGCTTCTGCTACGCTCTGGGTGACCCCACCACCCTGCTTAGTGGCAGTTCCTTGGTGTGCTGTCTTCAGAGCACTTCCATCTCCATCTGCTAAGAGCACCTGAGAGCCCGAAAAAACAAATCTCCCATATGGCAACACTCTTCAAAATGAGCAAAACTCAGCCTAATAAAGTCTTGATCCATTCTAGCAGGGAGTCTGCTCATTAGGCTTTCACTAAATTTTCATAAAAATCACATGTGCAAACTAATCCAAAAACCACATTCAAACAGAAGCTTTTGAATGATACGGTATAGCACTATATAATGAGTGTTTAGGGATAAAAGATCATCACAACATAACATAAGCTAATAACATAGCTTTTATAAAAATAGCTTAAGATTAGCTTGAAGTAAGAATGTTTCATGAATTCAATTTCATTAAATTTTGCACTCATTAAAAAATAAAAGGTATTTTTACCACGGTTCAAGTGAAACAAAAAAACTTTGGAATTTTCAATTTCCTCTCCTTTTTCAAGACAGGAAAAGGGCAAGAAAAGGCACTCATAGAATAGGGGGATGTGTGTGTAAACATGCTTTCCTTTTCAATTCGGGAATGGCAAGATCTGTGTACCCAGACAAAACTCCCAGGAAAGAAGGGGAATTGCCTGCCAAAATAGCTTTTTTTTTTCAGAAGCAAAAGAGCAGGAAGACTAAGAAAGAGCGGAAAAGCCAGTAAGAGTGGTCAGAAAACTGTAATCCAGCTGTACCTTCTCATTCGGATCCACTGGTGACTGCATCACCTGTCCGCATGACCAGGAACTTCTCCCGATGATAATAAACCTACTCTGCCATGTTTCAAGGATATTATGCAACCAAAAACTTGCACTTTTAAGTTCTTAATTAGTTTTGCTTTGATTTTAATTAAGTTATCTTCATTACAAGAGCTTAAGAATTCAGAACTTTTTTTTTCCCCCCTCTCAAAAGCGTGTTTTCCATTTGGGATTTTCTTTGATCTCTCACTGAAACATGGAAGGGTTTGCAGATTAATTTCTGCAAAATGTACTCAAAAGTGGAAAAGTATATTCCGGTAGTAATTTATGATAGAATTCATCATATGCTAAAACCTAAATTACTGTAACTGAACAGGAGATGGGAAGAAAGAGCATGCACAGCACTTCCTACTTCTGACTTTTCAGACTTTTATATAATATTTTTCCAACCTTTTATACCTTTTCAGTTAAATCTACATTTTTAGAGCCCAGCATACAGTAAAACATTTATGCTTTGGCTGCACTAAGCTACAGACAAAATCCTTGGAATGAGTCTTGCAAAACAGTAAACAGAGTTTTGTATTCAGAGTATTAAAAAAAAAAAAGTTATCATTTCTTTCTGTCCTACCCAGTTCAGTACAATGCTGTGTTCAAAGTCAGAGCGTGAAGTTTTATTCACAGGATCCAAAAATCTCTCTCAGGATCTACCAGACCCTGTTCTGTGCTTCTGCGGTGCAAAGGGGCTTAACCAGCTGTGGGTATGTTCATAAGTACATAGCAGTCCTAAACAGGAATATATATGTTTTATGTGTATTTATTCAGTTCCTGGCATATTAGTTATCACTTACTCAGCACTTACTAATCAATTAATTGCTTTCTCCATAGGCTAAGCACATGCAGAGGTACCAGTCACTAAAAGGACCATAGGTTCAGTTTATGCTACATACCTTTAAATGCCACATGCAAACTTTTCTCAGCCTGCACATCTTCCCTCCAACAAGGTCACAGACATCTTGTTTAGAGTCTGGTCAGTCTTTTGATCAACATCAGACATCCCACCTCTCAGCCCATAACCTAGTCCGTAAATGTTCACGCTCAAATTCTTTATTTGTATCACACAGCTATAATAATTCTTCATATTTTTCAGGCTTGCTCAGGCCTTCCTTATGGATCAGGCTGAGCAAATATTGTTAGAGAGCAGTATTAACAAGAAGACTAGAAACATCCACTGTTTCATACAAATCCTGAAGTATTTTTGGATGCGGGCAGGTGATAAGTCTAGGGGCAGCCTTGTTCCTCTCATTTTTGCTCTTCCTTTGACAAAAACGTTATTTCCATTAAGGGGGATGACCCCGAGTCCCCTCCTGTGGATTTGAACCAGAGAAGGTTATTATTCAGCCTTAATTTGGCACACTTTATGGACAAAGAAATCTAAGAAATATTCTGGAATATTTGGGTCTTTCTCATTATCTGAGACAATTTTTACCTAATCAGCAAAGGGTCACACAATAATACGTATCTCAGCAAACTACGAAATGACACGATAGTGATGTTCTCTAATGACACAAAAATACTACAGAAGAGCCAGATGCCTTCTTTAATACAGTGGAGATATACTAATAGAAAAACATTACCTGTAATCTTGTCATTTGCCAATCCCTACTCCAAGTAGCCCTATATAGAAAGGAAGTTGAAGTCCCAACAAGCTCACTACAAACCGGTTCTTCCCAATTACCTTTTACCTCCTGGAAAGCTGGAGGAAACATGCAAACACGTTCCCCAGGGTGAAGCTGTCCTTCCGTCCAAACAGCCAGACTTAGCCTGAATGTTCATGTCAGGGTGGAGGGGCAAAGCGACCACCACTTATCCCTCTACGTACGAAGAATGACAAGCCCCATAACAGAGTCAACAACGTGCCCTGTCAGCTGCTGACAACCAGACGGTGCCAGGCTGAACACGAGCGAAAATGCTCTCATGTGTGGAAAGCCCTCAAAGGCTTCCACCGAAACAGGTCTCCTCTCTTTCCCACGTCACAGAACAAAACGTCTTTGAAGAAACCATTTATATGGAATGTGAAAACCCCTGAGCTTCTCCATCTTGGTCTGTATTATCATAATGTGTTCATAATATTATCATTTCATTTGCTCTGGTGTAAGCCTCCTCATCAGGAGGAATGGTTGCAACAGAAGACTTAAAAAAAAAAATTACATAAATAAAAAATTAGTCTTTATAAGGAATTGTGAGGATCTCAGCAGGAATCTTCACAGGACACCCAAGAGCTCAATTACGAGGACACTATGCGCTTCCTAGTCCAAGTATATTGATAAGCAACGTAAAGTTTCACATGCAAAATAAATTCTAGGAGAGATGACTTGCATAATACACTTTTTGTACACATACATGCTTGCTGCTTCTTCAGGAAGCTCAATGGAGAAAAGACTAAGGCTTTCAGCTACTCCCAGGATCAAATCTCAAAAAGGTCTGACAGACAAACTCCTGAAAAGCAGAAGAAATGAGCAGAAGGACAGGGACTGAGAACAAGTCACCCTGAGCCAATTTCGAACCCAATTTGACGCAGTGTGCCACTTACTGTGCCCCTAAGCGGGACTTCAAATGAATCTTTTGCATCTACTCTCTCTGTTAGCTGTTTTAACTTAGATATTTACAAGTTACACTTTTAAGTTTGCTGGTTGTAAAGCTTCCAAATTTAATTGTAATGTTTTCATGGTAAAATTGCTTCCTTTTCTTAAAGTAGGATGGAAATCCCGACTTGAGACACATTATTTAAATAAATGCCATACACAATATTTTCTCTTTTGAAAGCTGAAAAGATTCATTACATAGCTTATTACAATACCTTTGATAAGTCTTCTGTTGAGCAGATGTCCTATCATTGTGAATTTTCACATGCTAACATTTTTAGCAAATACTGGAAAATAATTAATTTAGATAGATCTCACATATCAAAGCGTAATCAATGATATCGTTTTAATTCAGTAATGTTTTACATGGTAATAAAACAACAAAACCATTTCCTTTGAATTTTTCAAACTCTAATAGAATGACATCTGCCCAAGAAAGGAAGGAAAAGCACATACTAAACTGTTGCAATACTTGAAGATTCTAGGAACACTGTGGGAATAAAAAAATTCTGCTCTGTTTACCATCATTTTGAATAAAAGCAAAGTTTTAAGTCGTCTTTTAAAGTGTAGGTAACTTCATAAAGGAAAGAAACAGTTAGGTAAGATGTAGGTAATTCAGATGACTGTAAAATGGGAAAACAAAGTTATACTTAAGAAACTGAAAAAAGAACTATAACCAGCGAGTTATCCTAAAGGATGAAAAAAACCTAAAGCAGTATGAAAGGATCAATATAGTATCTGGACTGAACTGAACTGTCTTCTTTGCTTTCTCTTTTATTTCCTTGAAGAAGGATGCTGAGGCTTTGTTATCGTTGGTGGTTGATTTGCTCGTTTGCTTTGTCTTAGGACTCAAGGACTAATTTTGTTCCTTTTGCCAAAAATTACATTTTCAATATGGTACCAGCTAGTTCCATCCTGAAATTGTACAGTCTTCCAGCAACTAAATGGTTTGTTCAAGAAAAACCCCAAGAATTCATACACTCTATTACTTCTTTTGATTTCAGTGGGCCTTTCTCCCTTCCCTCCCACCCGTGTGCTTCAGGAACGACGGGGAGTCACCCGCGACTTCATAGAGCCTCAAAACACACCGGACTGGCAGAGTCTTGATGAAGTTATCCCGTCCAGCTCCTTCGATGTAAAGCACAGTCTCGTTTCCTAAGGCCTATCTAACACACAGTTATCAATGCAGTTCTTAAATCCTGCAGTGAAATTTCTGTCCTCCTTAGCTCATCTATTCCAGTACTCAGCTCCTCTTACAGAGAGCACATTTGCCATAACAGGCAGCCTAGCTGTCATTACAGCAATCAGATAATATTTACCCAGCTCTGAACTGCTGCTTACAGCTCACACTTAAGCGCAGTAACACGGGGCTATCCATCTTCTCTCCCCACTCTTTTGTCATTCCATCGCCAATCACTTAATACTAACTGCTCTGCTAACCATGATCAGTGTCACGGAGATAGTGGCCGAGTGTGATGGATAGCAAAGCTGGTTTTTATCCCACAGCGATTAATGTAACGGGCTGGGGGAGATGTATGGAAGAACTTGCGACCAGCACACAATTTAAGTACACAAACGTAGTACATAATGACACAGAGGATGGCAAGGCAGGACAAGTGAGAACCAAACTCTTGGAGAAAACCTTATCCGAAGACAATAAACTTTAAGGTATTTTTGCAGCTAGGAAGGAAGCCCTGTCCTACCATACTCTCCTAGTCAGGAGTGGCAAGCCTGCTGTCACTAAACATATCTCAGAATGATCCCACTTAAAATGACATGAAATAATGATGAACAGGTTTCGATAGCAGATGGAAGCCTATTACATAATTCAATTTTAATGACCAGAGAAGTCTTAAATACAAAGGTTTTGTTTTGTGCAACAAGAGATTTATATGCAATGAAACAGCCAAATCTGCTACTGTAAGCAACTACATATGTTTAATACAGGTTCATTTTATATTGGAATAATTAATCTACAGGGAAATGGGGTTAAAGACTGTAAGATATCCTTATACTAAACTCAATGATTAAAGGGATGAAAGAACTAGCAGAAAACCAAGCTAAAATTCCCTTCTGAATACAGTCTACATAAACAGCTAAAAGGAGAGTCTTATCACCAGGGTTAAGTATTCAATTCAAATTGGATGCTGCCTAACTTTAATACCAAAAAAGCTCAGAAGAAATATTAAAAATGTGGTAGTAACATACAAACCTGCAACAACAAAAATAAAATCTATTTTTCATATAAATAATTTTAAAATTGACTCCAGTCCTATAATTGGCTCCATATTTATGCTGGGTCCTACTGAAGTCATATCCATTATTTTAAATAACTCCAATCCGCAATTCTAAGTTAAATTGTAAGAATTAAGTCAATGGCACACCAAAGGGTCACCTAATATAGGCTTAATTGCAATTTAGCAGTCAGGAAAGTAGTTAAAATTGTGATCTTCTGCAGTTCAGGTCTGACTTTTTTGATAGCATGATCCAAGACTGATAATTTAAGGTGTAATTTAGAAATGTATTAGTTGAATAGTAATTTTCACACCACTAGAGAACAACGTATTGTGGTTTTAGCTGCTGCTGTCAGTATGCCTTGAATGAATATCTGAGTAGGCAAACATATTATTTAGAGGTAGGAAGATGTAATATTTAGTAAAAAGTTATACTGGAAAACTTTAAATGGCATTTACAAGGGTAGGTTGTATTCTGTCTAAAACGCCAATGTTACAAAGGATCACATCAAAATAATGGATGGACTTCATACCTGAAGCACCTTTCTGCTTTGTAAAAATATAGCCAACATATACGCATATTGCATCACCTAGAGCAGCAGAGTGTCACTCAGCTACCTACAAACAAGTTTTGAAACTACCCCTGCTTGGATTTATTATCCCACACAGGACAGCGGGAATAGGACTGGGTGAGTTATGTGAGCCTTGAGTAACGACACGCAGGATTCACGAGCACGTATGCCCATTCGCTCCTTGGAAATAACGAGGAAACAGTCAAAACTTTGACACTAGGGAGAAGAGTTGAGTTGATAAAAGGATAAGATGACCATCACAGGCCTCAAGGACGGATCGATAACAAAAACTTGTATTTTTAAAGCAAGCTAGGAATCACCCATCTCTGATGAGGGCTTTCTTGCAGGAAGGAGCTCTTGTCTTGGGTTGCATTCTAGGATCATCATCGGTTCATCGTGCAAGGAAAACCAAGTGCTATCGCCCTGAATTATTTAACGTTATACAAAATATTATCATTAAAATGTATTTATTGAATGTTTTGAAACATTAACATCTTTTTTAAAATCAATCATATATATACACATTAAGTATCAAATTATTCAAAGGCAAACCAAAACCAAAGAACTATCAGTTTAGATAATTATTTCTTTGGCTTATTAAGGTGAAATTTTACTACCCTTCATAAATGGTAACTTGTATTTTTAAAAAATACTGTAGAAAGTATCAAAACAGATACAAGGGAAAATAAAGACAATTTTTGATACAGTGTTATCAAGCAACTTTGTAGAAATAATAAAAAAAAGTTTATCGCCAAAATACATATGGACACTTGATAAACAAAGAGAGACCCACATCCTCATGGAGGATTCAAAGGCAGGGTTCCTGTGGGAAGGCTCGTGTCAGCTATTGCTTTTTCAGATCCCTGCCATCCCTAGGGCTATTTGTGTCACACAGGATGGTCAAGAGGATGGAAACAGTCAATTGGAAAACTAAAGACAGCATCAAGAACAGAATCGATACGATGGTATGCATGATTCCACACATGTGCTAAAGGTTTTAGTTGTACGGAAACCAAGGATGAAATAATTTCATTTTTAATGTAACTGCTTTCTTAAAACTGTCCTGGAACCTGAGGATCGAAGGGTGGCCAAGGCAATCCTAACTTTTAAAAATTTCCACTGCAGTCACGGAAATCAGGCTCATAAGCCTGATGTGCTGCGTAAGGAGGTAGTGGGCACCTGAATAAATATGACATACCACAGCTGTCGCAGAGGAAGGTCCCACCTTACAACAAAACCGGCTGGAGGGCAACCATCACAAATACACACTCGGGTCCCCACTCTCCTCTCTCCAAAAATCTGTAAGTTACTTTTGAGACTTTCCACATGTGGGGAACAGTAATTAAAATTCAAGTGATGGCTGAGGAGGTAGGAGAGGAAGCCAAGAGCTTCATATTCAGGAAAAATTGGCCATCTTTAAATAAAAACCAAGACAAGACATCCTCAGGTAGTAAGCTCAGGACAAAACCTGCAGATATCATCATCTTAGCAGGTCAAAAGGATGATCGATGTTTAACCTTTGTTAGCCACAACCAGATCTCACTTCAGCAGGAGGGGTGCTGAGGATTTTATTACCAGCTTTGCTAGCTGCTGAGATTGTGCTAAGAAAATTATGCCTTGGTTTTACCACACGTAAAGGGGAACAAAGACTCTCTTTGCATTGAGCTACTTTGGCTCTAAATGCTTATTACTGCTTACCTTTAAGTGATTTCATGCATATCGGAGGTGAGCCATGCCATATACTGTAAAATACGTAAAATCTTGTAAACTGTCACTTTCTTGACAGTGTTACCAGTTGTTCCCAGCTACCTCCAGGTGATGTGAAAACATATGCTTGAACTACCTCTGCTGGGACTTATTAAACAAACAGTATGTTCTGTAGATTAAACCATAATTAGGTATGATGTCAGTATTGTAAAAGCGCAGTAATTATGCCCCCATTTGTTCTACTAATTTCCTTAGCACTAAAAATGTGAATTCTCACAGGCTAGCCTGAAACTGGTAGTTCACAGTTCAGAAGTCTCCTCTCATCTGATGGGCAAAAATACTTCTGTAAAACTAACAAAGCCAGCAGGTTCCTCTGAATTTTTTAATTTTTTTTTTTAATAATTTAAAGACTTAGGGGACTTTGGATCAGGCCATAAATGAGGAGGTCTCATATTTCTATGTGGTATGGACCACTTAATAGAATTAAATAGCATTCATCCTTATAACATCTCCTCCCTTGAGAACAGAATAATAGCAGATGCCTACACAGAAAAAAACAATATTAGGAAGCACGTATTTTTAGCAACTTTAATTATATTCTAGCAGCAGGAAAGAAAGAGATGCAGAACCATACGACCAGCCAATTCTCCCTAGAAGACAGACGTGGCTTTGGAGCTCTGCAGCAGAACAATTTCACTTGCGAGTGACTTTGAGTCAGGGAATTACTGCGAAGGCTGTTCCTTTGGTGCTGCGCTGGTTATTCTTTGCAGCTGCTCTACAGAACCTCAGCGACTCAGCTAAATCACTGAAGCAGACGCAATCCTTACGATTCCTCGGAAACATGTGTACGTACACACGCTCCAGAAAGAGCCTCTTTGGCCAGCCATCTATGATCACAGTGATAACAGTATGTTTTAGTGCTTATATGTATTTTTATTTATGGCATGATATTTCTAAGTTTCCCCCAGCTGGGGATTCATTAAAAGCAGTCCACTGCACTTTAGGACACCAGCAAAAGCAGTTTTACTTCTCAAATCCACTGCTGTTGAAAAGATGCAGACCTGAATGCCAACCTAGATTGTGCAATATTTTTAAAATGCATCCTAAGCACCTGATATTCCAGCCACATAATGGTCAAAATAACACAGGGAGACCCAGATAAAAGGGGTTTTGAAATATCTCAGTTGATGAACTCAAGGAACTTCTTCCAATACACTAACAAAGTAGTTTTTCCGGGCAGTAGGCTGAAGGAAAGATACAGGACAAAACATTCACATCACTACTACTACTACTGATTACACGCAATCATTTTTTCATTATACCTATTACTTTTGCTGTATGCAAGGCATGCTGTATAATTTAGATTTCATTTAAGATACAAGTGAAAGAAGAGCCTCATCCCATTCATAAATGACAGATTTCCCTGCTGCAAAACCTGTATCTCTCACCGAGCAGTACAAATAAATGCACAATTTGATAGAAGCTCAGCTTAGGAAATATTTACACCACAAAGGTAAATGTTTAGTTTGGTGGTTTAGTGCCGTATTAGTTTAGGGGGGAAATAAAGCCTCATATGTTGACTATGAAGGGACGTGTTTGTGGAGCTGCTGGAGGGCACCTGCTTTGCCTCAGGAAGAGCCCGCACCGCCGCCTCCATCACCTGCCCAGCCCAGCCCAGCCCAGCCAGCAGCAGCTCCCACCCAGGGGCTGCTATCTGGTTTTTAAGATACACAGATTTTAAGCCTGTAATCGGAAATTACGACTGTAGCAAGCAACAGAGCATCCCGTGCATGTTGTGGTTTCAGGGTGGATGTTATTGGCGTAGACAAAATTATACCTCCACTAGCGACTTCATATTGTGGAAATAAATAACTGGTGAAAGAAACCCTCACTCAGAACGACGTCGCTTTATAGAACAGCATTTAAATGCATGAGTTTTACAACCCCTATTAAAATAAGTGTTAATAAAAACTGCACACTTAAAGCACATGAATGTACACTCTCGTGGGTGTATCTATTACAGCGTCGAGAACCAGGACCAGAAGCAGATACTCCCCAGGCGCACAGCCCACTCGCAATAACGCGCCCACGACGAAGGGGATGCAGGAGGCGTTGGCTGCAGCGCGGCTTTGGTGTCTCGCTCCCTCCCAGGTGCCGCAGCGTGCACCGTCCCAAGCACTTCAACGGCCATCGCAATTTGGGGTTATCTTTGGGGGAAGTACCCATGAAGATTCCTTACCCCTCGGAACAATGTTTTAAGCGAAACGTAAAAGATTTAAAGCCCGGCAATCGATAACCCAAGCAGAGGTCTCTTGCACGATGGGTCTTAAAATTTACAGTGCCATTAACGCATCCTTGTGCGCTTCAACACTTCAAGACTGAACCTTGACGTATTCTTTAATAATCCAGGAGGATTATAATGCTGACTGTGAGTTCTTAGCAAATGAAGCTGTGCTCATTCAAGAACATTTTTTGTCTAAAACCCTGCCAGGAACACATGCTCTGCTATATTCAATACAATACCCTCTGTACATTACTGCTGGGCCAGCTGAAGTACTGGCTCTTATAAACCAACTCTTACAAAGCTTTTTTTCCGCCCTCAAAAAAAAAAAACCAAACCCAAAACAAAAAAAAAATCAAATTAGTACTTATTTTATGCTAATAAAATGATGTACAGTATTAACTGTTTAAGTCATCATTTGAAGGCTTGTGTAATAAATATTTAAAATATTTTATTTCTTAAAAATAATTACAATAGCTCATACTATGGTGTGACAGTCAAAAAATATTAACTTTAGTTTCACTTACTGTATTTGCAGAATAAATACAAGCCTGAATTAGGGCTCAGGGAATGGAATATTTAGATTGTACAATCTAAATATATCTCCCAGGGAAAAACAATTAATTATCTTTGTTACAGCCACTACTGCTGAGAACAGCTGCAATTCCTGGCTTGCCAAGTTCACGTCATTGAGGGTTATTCCTATTAATATCAATTAAGATCTAAACTGTTTGAGTCTCTTCAATAATGATGCTCAAGTAGATTTAAAGTGCCATTTCACAGAAAGCACACCTGTAGCAGGATGGTAACACCTATTCTTTTTTTATCTAAAAAAAAGATTAAAAAACATAGAGATATGGCTCACTGAAATGTGTTCAAGCACCGGTAACGAAGGCTTACTAATTCCTAAGATGGCTCCAAAGACCTGCATATTTACTTCTACTTAAGAAGCGTGGTATAAACCTTGCTCCTTCACTGAACTGGAGATACTATTACACCATCACTTCTGGACTGCAATTAAATCAGCCCGTGAAGTTCTGTCAGACTGGTACTAAGCACATTGCATGACTTGACCGTTGAGTGCACTTACAGACCATCATGGCTGGAAGGAACTCCTCCCTTGCCATCTCAGCCCTGCCGTTCATCTACCTAAACTACGAGATCAGCAGAGAAATAAATCTTCTTGCTTTAGAAGTCCATGCTTTCCCTCACACAGCTTTTGATTTTTGTTCCGATGACTATTTTAAGTTATTCAAATATATTTCTCATGAAGCCATTGTGAGCCGATTAATATAAAGAACAATTATCACCGTGCAACGAGTTTCCTTAAACTATAAGGAAACAAGTTCAGATACCAGAAGACTGATATTGATTGAACCAAGTCTAACTAAACTGAAGCTTAGGAATTAATAAATTAATAATTTTTCATCATTTACCTTTTACTTGACTGATAACAATTCAGGACATTTCTTTCCCCATCCAATCCCACGCTGTGTTTCAAGGACACATTTTTAAAACATTTTTTGCAGTGGCATTAAAAAAAAAAAAGCAGCAAAGGGTTTCGGATATGTTTCCGAAGGTCGCATTGTGAGACTGAAGTAATTTATGATGGGTTAGGAGCAAACATTAGCTAAGATCCAGCAACATACACAGGATGTTTTGAAAGCTGCACCCGCACATTTTTTTCTGTTTTTTGCTACCTAGTAATGATCACTATCATAAATATAAATAAAGTTTAAGCAACAAGCGCTCAAATCCTGGAAGACAGAAATACCAGAAAAAATCCAAGAGATTTTAAGAAAAATACACCATATGTTTCATTTTGAAGAAAATCACATGTTATCACTGAGGACAAAAATAGTATTCCAGGTAAAAGACATGAATATTGAAGACAACCTAAGGTGATGAATGCAGCTGAATACACATGGGAAGACTTTTTTTAAACTCACACCACCTGTATCAAGTTATTTTGAAGATCCCTTGAGACATGCATTAAAATGACTGGAGACTTGAAAGTATTTTGCAAACTGGCCTTTGGAGGAAGTAGAAAGATGATGACATTGTAATATTGCAAACAGTTGATCAAAACATTCACAACTTTGAAGCCCAAGACACAACTCAGAATAAGAATAGGATAAGATGCCCTAGTCACACAATACTTTGTTCACTGCTTTGTTAAATGGACCGAGGACTTTTTTTATCATCATTATTAGAATATGACAGAGAAGATGGTAAGTCAAATATAGGTGGCCATGACTTTCCCAAAATCTCCAGCCAGGAACACTAATGTGTTTTAAGAAGACACTGGACGGGGCAGCGTGAGGCCTCCTGAGGACACCCCAGGTCAGTTGTACCTCACGGTCCGAGGAGCTTAAGGTTCAAGGCTCTGTTCAGATCTCTGCACATCGTTCCCGTCATCCCCATGGACTGAGGCATAAGCATGCAAGCTATCTGTGTTATGCTTCACAAAAGAAATAATTTTTAAACCGTCTTGGTCATTGGCTTACATTTGCCAGTCGGATCACTTTTTGTCTTTCCATCTCCTGCCGTGTTGATGGAGATCCACGTCAGAGCAGCACTTTATCCCAGCCTGGACCTCGGGCAGCACTTTCCCTTGCCTTTGTTCAAGCAGAAATATCACACTGTGAATCCATTTTAGCTAAAAGGGGCATGACACAATGCAGTCTGAGGAGCGAGGAGATAGAGCTGGGTCCATAGTTTCCCTCTTTTGGCAGACGTGTGACCGGTTTAACCTCCCACGGAGGTTTATCTGCCGTTCCAAATGAATGTTACCTTCTGCAGCAGAAATACTTGGGTATTTGTGAGCACTAGGGAGGAAAAGTAAAATCTCTCACGCTTTACAAAGACGAACGAGTTACAAATCCACATTTCCACAGAACTCTTCCAAACTCCACTGATTTTACCCCCCAAAAATCAGGTCTTTAAGGCTTTTATTGGACACTTGCATGAGAACTGCTTTTCATGGTTTCACTCCCCTGCTGCGCCTGACCTCAGCAAGGTCCTCATGGTTTTCTGTGTTGGCCCAACCACGTCACTGGACACCATCTCCCCTCTCGTCTCTACCAAGTGACATTACTTAATGATGCCCCAGAAAAGCCGCCGGGAGGAAGGAAGTCTCTCTCATTTGAAGGGGGGAAAGGCCAACAGTACCATGGGACTATTGTTAGGGAAGCAAAACCAAGATGAAATTATGTTAGGGATAAGACAGACAAGAAAGAGATGAAAAGAGAGACAACTAAAAAATACTAAAAATTATCAGGATGAAGGCAAAACAAAGAACAGCCCAAGGAGTTACTAGCTTGTGTGAAACATCTTCTATACACTTAGAAACTGGACCTCTGCACATCTAAAATCTGCAGAGGAATCGGGTGAGTCAGAAGGAACCTTTTTCAGTGCTACACTAAGTTTGCATCAAGTAGACAGAGAAAATAACCTTTGAAACTGAAGTCCTATTCATCATTCAAAAACAAATGCAGTATCACTCCTGTTTAACTGAATGCTGCTTCTAATAAAGTGGTTCAGATTCACTTTATTGGCTTACAAGTTCATTTTTATTCTGATCAGATTCACCGACAGACACCGTTGTGCTTCCTCATCTTGTCGAAAGAACACAGGACCAAGACAATCTCAAGGCTGACATTTCAGTGCATAATAGTACATTTATCATTCAAAAGCAAACATTTTATTTAAAAAAATATCCCAACTAGCATCCTGTGGCAGGTAAAAACCCTTCTAAGTTTTTCTAACCACAGTTTGGTCAAACACCACCAATAAAAGAGACCACTTCATGAAAAATTCCTATTTTTCCCCCAACCCTGAAGGTAGCTACTTTAAGTACTGCATAAATTAAAATTCAGCAACACTGAACTTTAACGTAGATATTTACTTTACATAACTTAGAAGTGATGAATAACAGAAAGCTCTGCAGAACTACACAGACTATAGGACAGTCTTTTTATGAGTGTTCCAAAAGTAACGACCTCTTTGAATAAACTCAAGTTGCATTTTTTCCATCTTACCAGATACAAGCTAACATTTCCCACTTTCTGCACTTTCTATTATTTTTCACATAGTTCACAAGAAATTCTGTTATGATTTTTCAGAATTTTTGGTGATGCTTTACCTCCTCTAGGCATGCCATTATATCATTAACCCAGGCAGACATGTCTTCCCTCAGTTTTCTGGTGTATATTCCACAGCACTAAGCTCTATTTCTACTTGCAGTAATGCTACATTGGTATCATACAACTATATTTGTATATACAAAACTAATTCATGCACAACATGAAGTATAACTTTTCCTTGAGTATTAGTACACTCACATAAATAATTAAGAAATCCAGCTTGCTGAAATGTGATCTGGGGAATGAAGATCACCAAGAGAAGAGATCAAGTGAAATTTATTTATTTAGCAGAACGAAACAAAGGCTGACGGGAATATCTTCACCATCTAAGATGATGTTAGAAGAGACACAGGAAAAAGGAATGTTTATACAGGTGTCCTTGTGCATTCGTATCTAAACTGACCATGATTTAATGTAAAGAAGGTTAGAAAAGCTACATTTTGAGAGATTTTCCCTAAGGACCAATAAACGCATAAAATAAATTAAAAAAAAAATAGTACAGTGGAGCTTAAAGAAAGTTATGAATGGGATATAAAGCTGTTATATATAATATATTCCAAACATTCTTGATCCATAAAGCACAGACGGTATGACCGAAACTTTCCATAGCCTGTACTAATGAGCATGTTTACACTTTAATTTAACGTGTTTACTCAGAGCTATTATCAATAGCATTTTTTCACTGCGTTACGAAGACCAGAAGCTGGCATCAGCCAACTTGCGTTTAAAAACAGCAGCCAAAAGGAAAGCATAACGTTACCGTGCCGTCCCCCTTTAAAAATCTCTGTCCTCCACTTAATTGCAATGACCCTAAGGTAATAAGCATTCCCTGGAACATACAAAGTATTCTTTTTTGACGAGGACAGAATATATTTGTTTCCCAAATTAGGTGGAACCCTACAGATGTTGGCATTAAGTGTACTGATGGGAATCATGATCATCTGTCAGAAAAATGTATAAATCCTTTGGGCTCTATAACAAGTTGACGGCATTCCTGTGAAATATTAACTAGGCACAATGCAGACATTGACATTTAACTCTGTATTTCCACTGGACTTTTTTTCCGACTCATCATTGCTCTCTCCAGTTTTCTCAGGCTCTGTATTTTATAGAAATGACCATATGTTTAGATTTGTATTTGATGACATAATTGCAAAACTGCAGCGAGCAAGCAGCTAGAGCTCTGCATGTTAGCTGTCTTGTGGCCGCAGAGCTGAAGAAACCTTCTGCAATGCAGTGAAAGCCACATTAACAACTTCCAAATCTTAGCAAGGAAATGGGTATTTATATTGTCAGCTATAGTAGAAGCATGAAACCAGGCAGCCCTTAATATAAACTAGGTCCCTCTGTTACTTTTGTAAAAGCAATAGAGGAAACAGTAAATTTGAATCTGTCCAAGTTGCTGGTTTCTGTGGAGAAGAGGAGTTGGCCTTTCTGTAATCTATCATCGTTTACAATACAGCAATATGGTAAGACAGAAACTTCATTAATGTTTTATGAATTTGTAGGTGGTAGAAAACTGTTTCTTGCTCGAAAGAGCAAAAGCAGAGTTAAAATCTTTTTCTCGTCAAGAATTCCTTCATGAACCCAAGGACCCTCTTCTTAATTAAAAGTTTCACTAGAAGTGGTATGCTTTCCACATTCATGCAAGATGCTTCACTTTTTGACAAACAGGCTTTTTTCTGATTAAGCCTACTTAATTGAAAAAATTCCCAACCAGCAACTCCTGAAACACTCCAAAGAGAACGTGCTCAAGGTACAGCAGCACAAGAGGCGCCTGGGGCAGGGGGGATTTAACAATAACTGCAAGTATCTGTCCTGCTGTCTCATGCAACTCATTAGATCGTCACTCCAGAAGAGCTCCAGAAGATAACAAGCCATCAAACACAGCACAATATTTCACTCTTGAGTCACAACACAGCTTTCTAAGGCTTTCAGCTCTTTACAACCTCAGCTGAGGATGTAGATGTAGTTTTTTCAAGGCACTGAAGAAGCCCGGAGCATTTTTGCCCTCTTCAGGTTGATCTCCAAGCTATCAAAGTAGAAGAAAGTCATTGAAATGGAGATATTAACTGAAACCCTTGACTGCAGCTGCACATTGCTTCCCACCGACTTCAAGGCTTCATCCACCTGCCTGTAAAGCGGCATGGTTCAGATCTGCCCTGCGCTGCACTAGTGAAATCCTGGACATAAAGAAACTGTAAATTCGGCAGGATTCTTATGATTCTACACAAAAATGAACTGAAGTTTCTGTATAAATTTGTAGTATTTACGTGGCCAAAACTCCCATTTGGGTGACTCTTTTGTCAGTGTAAGATCCACAGCACCACCTTGGTACCAAACCTTTTTTGTAAAGACCAGTCATACGCTAATTAACCATATAAGGAGTAAACATTAGACAGGCAATGAACAAATGAAGTGGAGATGGCCAGAGAAGCAAATGGAAACTATTCCTCACAATATACAGTGCTGTGGCCATGGAAATGCTTCCCAGAGTCAGGATAACAGCATCGGGTGGGTCTGTGGGCACGGCGTGCCGTCCTGCCAGCCCTTAGGAGCTGGGGACCCTTGGGCATCTCCGAGGTGTGCTGGAGATACAGGCTTGCACATCAGGTTCCCCCAAACAGGAGATCACTCCATGTGGTACTTGGAGCACTTTCAAACTTTTGCCTGAATTGCTTCTCTTGCTCTGCCTTTTTAATTTTTAAAACTCTTAATAAGCTTTAAGATTACAACTGAAACCAAAGTAAGCGTTGAACTTTACTAGTGTTTTTTAAAACTTCTTTATACACTAAACAAGGAAATGCCTGATTTTCTTCAAACACTACAGAAAGCCAAACTCAAAATCTTTCATGGAACAAAACTTCTGTCCTCCGCATTCTTCTAATCAGAATATTAAAGTAATTAAAACTCATCCAATGGAGCTAATTATCATTTCAACAGAAGCAGAGCCAAGATTCAAGAAGGGAACTGCTATTAAAAAAACCCCAAACATACAATCAACAAAAACTTGTACTCTCTAGAAAAACATAATTGGTCTAACTTGATATAGATGTACATTAGTTCTTGGATGCAAAAAGCAAAGCTTGATTACAGCAGTAGAAAAAGCTACCATGATTATCCTAATTAAAAATTTGCCAAGTTATTTATAGTATAATACAAGGAAATGACATTCATTATCCTATAAACTATTCAACAAACCATTAAGCACTGTAATAAAATCAATTGGCAAAAAGAGGTGCAATTATATTTATACTCGTGTAAACTCCTCAGTGAACTAAAACCAAAGCATCACGCCGTCTCAGTATTCTTTATACAAGCAGTGCAAGAGTGTTTGAGACATTCAGAAACACAAAAGTATCTCTTCATTAGCATGCTCACCGTTGTTTCATCAGTTAACTTCCAATTCAATAGCCAATCGCCAATTACACATCACGTTTGCAGAGCACTGAGTCCAGATGAAGGAAAAGAAATTTAAAAAAGCAGTTGCCGCTCAACAAAACATAAATAAAAGTCTAAAACTATTTTACCACCTTTTAAAATGTGTTGATTTATTCTTAATTAACTGATGAAGCAGCATTCTGAAGTCTTTCTATCACTACACACACAATTAACTCATAAGCAATCAAGGAAATTAGAGGAAAATTAGAGAAACAGGATTGTCAAAGCGTTGATCATCTACACCTGCAATACACATCTGCTGGAATTTAACTTGCATTATGAAACAACTGGACCAGCCTACCTTTTTTTTTCTGTAATATTTTAAGCATAACACGGTCCACAATCTGAACTGTTTAAGTTAAAGAAAATAATTGCCCTATCAGTCAACCTTTTTGATTCACGGTAACAGTCAAAGCCAATTTAGATGAACTGGAATACATTTCGCAAAGGGAGAAGTGAATATGCCATCATTTGCCAACACCTTTTCAGTGCCAATCCTATCGAAGCCCATTTAGAAAGGCATTACAGTACTATCCTATCAGTTCTACTGCCCTATCAATTTCTCAGGCTAGAAAATAAAAGTTCATCACCGTTATCTCTTATCAGCGTGTCCTACATCAGCTCCCACACCCAGCCCGGGTCTGACCTTTGGCTACGCTCGCGGAGAGCTGCTACCTGCCAGGGTTTGCTTTCACATCAGCTAAGCTGGAGAGTAATCTCGCATCAATTCATTTGGCATAAAGTGCAATAAAATAAATAATATTTTTTTCAAGCTCAAAGGTTGGTTAAGCACCTGCAAAAACACAACGAAGTTCTGCGGGTTTGCCAACATACATGTATTTGGGAGAAGCGATTAATGCCTTTGAGGTAGTGTGTAAGTGCAAGGGGAACTCTGTGCTTTGATCTCGTTAGTGAGAATGAATCACGACTGGAATTCAGCAGGGTAAATAAAAACAGGAGACTAAGCTCACATCCATCTCTCCTACTGCAGAAAAACAGGAGACTGTAACTAGGACTTCTTCACAATAATGTGCATTATTCTGCAGATTCATCCCTTCATCTCCTAAAATCATAAATAAAACAGAAATAATAAAACATAGCTATGTTTGTAAGTAGCCTATCTTTTCCTCCTTTGTTCCAAGAGATCTTTGACAACTTCCATTTCCAAGAGCAAGTATAGGAAACTTTTGCACCATATCTTACGCCTGCTTAGTCCTCTGAATAAGAGATGCAAATTAGTTGCACGTTTTATTAAAAACCCCAACCCTCTTATGCATACTTGCTAGAGGCTTCGAGATGAGCATTACCTCAAGTGTAAGTTCAATTTACAAAATCCATTAGATACACAAATAAATCTAATACCCCGTATTGAGGCTAAAAGGCACCCACACATGCCGGCTCTCCCCACCTTCTGCTGCGTCCTTCTGCACGTACCACGCACTGTACCAACCGCCGGCATCGCTGGCAGCAAGGCTTAGATGCAGTGCTAAGCAGAAGGATGACTGGAAATCTGTAGCCGAAGCTCGCAGAAACAGCTGTTTTCTCTCTGGTAATGTAGAAACTAAGTTTCACATCATTTTCTCTCTCACGAGAAATATGAGCAATGAAAAATCCAGTTCGTCCCTCTGCTTTCGGTCTCCAGTTGAGAAAAGGGACATCTGTTCGGGCTGAACACCCCCGCCAGATGACAACCTGAAAAACACTCAGGGGAGCGAATACCAAATATCAAATTCTGATGTTTTCTTTCTCTGTTATTAATATTTCTTCCCTTACAATAGGATCTTTTTTATTATTATTATTATTCCCAGTGTACTCTGAAGAGTCAACATGAAGAATTTGTACACATATTAGAGGGGAAAAAAAACCCCAAATCTAAGCAACACATCCTCCCACTTAGTTGTGATGGCCTTCAGGTTTATAATGTAATCAATGATGCATATACATGCTAGCAGATCAGTAATTAGAAGGGGGAACCATTCAGTATAAGAAAGGGAAGCACCAGATTTAGAAGTCGGATTACAAGTGAAACCAGCTGATAGCTTCAACCCTGCCTTGAAGCCCTCCCAGTAAAGCAGAAGGTACCTGCTACGCAGCTCCTGCAGTGGTTCCATTCCTGGCAGATGACACACACAGGGACGCAGTTATAAACCTTTTTTCCTTCAACAGAAGTTATGAATTTTCCACTAGGAATTACTGAGGAAGTTCTTATATTTATGTATATACACAGATTTGTATTACAGGTGAGGGTAGGTGACACAGAATAGTTCAGTTGGAGGGGACCTGCAACGATCATCTAGTCCAAGTGCAACAGAACACAGCCATGACCAGCTGGCCTTAAATCTCCCCAACGCACAGCCACTGACCTACTCAAGGGAGCAGGATTTGGCCCTTCAGAGTGAATCAGTGAGGCTTTATATTTCTTGCCATGCATTTTCCTGCATGTATTTCAGCTTCGTGTCATCTCATGAGCTGACAGTGCTATTAATCTCAGCTGGAGAAATAGAAGAATTAAAATATTAGCTTCTTCCTTAGGCCTTTTCGGAAATTTTGAGCGGTGCCATTTCAGAAAGAAGAGGAGAACAATTCAACCTCACTTGCTCTTCCTCCCACCAGCTTCAAACTCACACGTTTAATATCTGCGGTGAATAAGTGAATTTAATGTCTTTAGTGACTACATTTTACAGGGCAGATACTATGCAAAGCAATGTGGGAAAAAAACCAAGGACACAAACGAAGCTCAAACAAACAGAAACAGAATTAAATCTGTTTATTAACCTACTTTTCCAAATTTATACAGAGTTATACAGCCCGGGACTTGCAGAACCATCTGACCAGTCCCTTGGCTGTGAAGGCAGCCAGGCCGTCAGGGTTACCAGCGCCGAGCAGCCATGGATGCCAGCAACGCGAGGCTGGGAGCTGCTGAGCAACGAGGATGGATTCGGGGAATAGAGCTAGGAAAAGCTAGATTGCCTTTTTAAAAGGCCTACTTAATTTTTAATAGGTTTTTGATAAAACAGGAACATTTAAGGAGCTATATGCAAGGAAATAAGTCCTCCATCTAAGGAAACTAAACCACATTTCTTGTTTAAGTAAAATGCTAGAGGGGTAGCAAACATTTTTAGTTCTAAGAAATGTTGATGCTGTTTTGTTTAGCATCATTGAGAGAAAAGATGAAGGGGAGGATGAAGAGGAGGAACGTGCTATGTGATAAATTCAGCGTGAGAACACATTCAGAGTGAAAAACCTCACTTTCCTCCAAATTCAACTTTCGCAATCCAGCAGACACTCGCTATTTTTGCCCCACACAAACTTCATGTCTTGTTTTTAAACAACCAGTGACCTGTTTGCGATTGCAGCTATTTGTCATGAGCCACCAAAGGGATCGTGTAAAGTTCTCTCAAACTAGGCTCAGGAAAGGACTTTTATGATCTCTAAAAATAGGATTAAACCTCCTCAGTGCTGCTAGCACACATTCCTCCTGTTTTCCAAACCCAAGCCTGCCGCCCCTTTTTAATTACTTGAGCGCACAAGGACAAAGCCAGGCAAAAACATGTTTTCCTCTCTCTTTTATAATCCTACCGGAGGGGCTACTTCCCTTATCATATATATTCCATGTTGGCTGAATATTATTCCCTTTTTGCTTTTCCTCTTTTTAGGTTATTTCAATTTTTATTTAAATAGAAGCTAAGGATGAACAGCTTTTTTTTTTCCTTTTTTTTTTTTAAAAGAAGACAGCTCTTGTTAGATATCCTTATGAAGTGACCATGTTTTTCTGAAGGCTTGGTTTGGTAATGGGAACAGCTAGGGGCTGAAGTTCTTCAAAAATGTAGACCCCAAATTACCTGCTGCTGTCTCTTAGCCTTCTGAAAGATAAAGAAAATGAAGACAGGGAAAACATTTGATCTTTCATGCTATCTCCTGGTAGAAATTCCTTCCTATCTTTTAAACACATTTAAGGCAAGTCCTGGAAGTAAAAGCCTATACGCAGGTGAAAGTAATTGTATGATACTGCAGAAGATCTGGCTTTGAAGAAAATTGGAATTCTTCAATGTATAAATAGTACATGTGCTGCCTTTTGCCTGGTTTTAATGTTCTGCAAAACTTGTGTGTGCCTATAGTGAGGTTTAGTCAAAGTCACAGAAAAAGGTTATTTACTTGTACGGTCTTGTTGATACATGGAAGATTTAAAGGCTGAACGAGTCAATGGCATTTTGCCACCAACTTCAAAAGGGTTGGGATCTTCCCCTTAGCAAAATTACACACAAAAGAACCACAGAGTTGTTATTTTTATAAACCTTTCATAAGATTAGCATGAAATAAGCAAAGAGCTTTGCTCAAGATGACATTAACACTTGCCAGCTTTCAGTGCAAGAACAGCAGTGTCCTGCTTCCAGGGGGTTTATTTCTAAAGGTGCACTAGAATGTTCCTGAGAAAACCACGGTGACCAGAGCAAATGGATCCGTCCCTCGCCGTGTATGCTTACCGAGCTCCTGACGTCACCGCTGTCTTCATTAACAGAACGCACTTTATCATTACAGCTGGGTGAAAAAGCAAACTGACTTTCTGATTTCATTTTAGTAGGGTTTGTTTTTTTTTCTTTAAAGTTAAAAAAGGGAGAGTAGATGAAAAGTAAATGCCTTATGCTTTCCAAACTAAGCCTAACAGGATTAACAGTACTTGAATGTTAGTCAGTCAGCCAATGTCAGTCACCAAAAGAGGAGGGGGAAAAAAGAAAAAAAAAAAAAAAGAGATCTGGCCACTCAGACTATTTGTTACAAGCTTTATGAAACCAAGAATGCGAGCAGTGCAAACACTCACATTCAGTCAAGTGTATTAGCTTCTCATTCATGCTGCCAGCACTGCTCACGCTCTTGTAGAGAAACAAAACCACACTGAGCCGGTAGCAACGCCGTGTCCAGAGCCAGAAGATGCTGCGTTAGGCACTCTCAGTCTCTGCTAGTGGTATCAGGGATGCCACAAACAGGGTCCAAAGCAGGGGAGACAGAAATCCCCAGCTAAGGGAGCGGGTATAGCATACAGGGACACCTACCAGCTCCAGTGCTGGTGCTCAAAGGGATGCACGCTGTAGGAAGACTGTCCTAGGACTAAAGGTAATGAAAAATGCTACCCATATGGGCTTGAAGCCTTGCTCCTTCTGGAGCAGGTACTTCTGACTGAATACACTGGTATGTGCCTCCATCCGCACAAGAGTCACAGACTGGAGCCTTCTCCTCGAGGATGGTATCAACATTCATCAGATAAATAACAAAAAATGCCTTACTGTTTCCCTTTCAAACCGTGCTGGAGGGACATTTCTATAGACTCTATAGTCAAATGGTTAGAGTATGTACGTCAAAGCAGTTGATATACATTTCAAACTTCTCAGCTAAGGAAGACACTTCCCCCAAAATTTCCATCTCCCAGGGGAACAACCAAACTAGGGCTTTTGGCTAGGGACTCCACACTCTTCCTCTGAAGCCACGTCACCACACAGCACGTCACCACAAGCTTCTCTGGATGAGAGAGGGCATTTGCACCAATGAGCCCATCAGACCAGGTGCCAGGACTGGGCTCTGGCCTCCACTTCTAGGAGGGCTCAGACAATTTGGCATTGAACAATTACTGAATAACAATAAAAACAAGCCAACTACATTGAAAAGTCTAATGTGTTTTCCAATTACACCTCTTTATCATCTTTCCAGGAAGATGCTCAAACCTCCCTGAGAAAAGTCAGTGGAAAAGTTTAATAAACCTGCGAAATCCATCGTGAGAAATCAACAAGAATTAATTGCCAAAGAAAATCATCTTCTCTTAAAGATGGAAGGGAACAAATCACTTGGGCATGGCATTTATGGACTTCTTCCAAAAAGCAATACTTGATTAGTCCTTTCAGTCAGTAAAATGAGTAAAACACTAGCAATAGCTAACTGATGAAATAAAACTCAACAAATACAGCACACGCATGCTTTTTAAAAAAAAAAAAAAAAAATCTTTCACTTATGGCAGTTCTTATAAAGAAAACTTAAGTTGAAAATACCAACAAGTTACCTAGGCTTAAAAATAGCTGGTGGTAAGTCGCCACCGAGTTTACGATTCTATGAAGTTATTCTGCTCCTCACTAAAAGTCACTTTCCTTTATAATTAAGCCCTCAGGAAACAAATTTTGTAAGCAGATGATCTCCCGTGCATTATGGCAGCACACTGCTGACCTGTCTCCTAAAGCTCATGATCACGGAGAATCACGTGCAACATCTAGCACTTCAGAACAACGTCCAGATTATGCAGCAACATCAGGACCGCTGTAACCAGCAAACGGAAACACAGTACCTCGCACTACGTTATATTCCCCAAGGACTAGATGACGAAAGATGCTGGCAGCTGCTGAAAGGAGAAAACCTCGATGAATTATACAAGCTGCATCGAAGCAGCTTTCACATTAGCTCCGCAACCAAGGGACAAAAGTTTTGAGATGGGAAACAGAATTTTAAAGCACAGTGTTATCACAAAGTCCAGTACAGAGGGAGGTCTGGACTATTCCCCGTTGCCAGCCTCTTCTTACATTAACTCTGCAGCTAAAGCCTCAGTATTCTGCATTTGAAACCTCGATATTTCTCACTTGCTAACAGGCTCTCACCCGACTCAAATGTGAGCTATGTGCAAGAAGAAACAACTCCAAGAGAAGCAGAAACAAAAGAAAATCTGTTACGTTGCTACAATGAGCTGGGACCACTTCATCCGTTCAGTTTGGATTTTTTAAAACATATTTCACCTGGCCTTTTCATACTTCTCTTTTAGAAAATTTTTAAAAAAATTGGTTTTAGCAGTTTAGCGATGTGACAACAGCTGGTAGGAAATCTAGTTAAAGTTTTCTAACATAACAGAATTACACAGGCATCATGTTATCATCTTGTTTGGAAATGCCACTGGATACAGGCCAGATAATCAGGATTTTAATTAACAGCTAATTAGAGACATGGGCCTTCTCTTGGAGACTCCCAATAATCTTTAGATATCTCTAAGGTGGTTATCACATCCTTTACAACAAGTGTTTTGCACAGATTGGAGTGATCCTTCTTCACTTTTAATGCTCCACCTTGGCTTTTGTGGGTAAACCACTTGCATTAATTGCAACAGGTAAGTAAGGTCAGAAATGGCCTAAAAAAAAAATCAAGATACTTCAAATTAAAGTACCTTGAAAAGGTTGGGTTTTTTTCCCTAAAATTTAAATATTTATGCTTCCATTTACTGGGTTTTGAAAGTGTGCTGGTTTTGGCTGGGGTAGTGTTAATTTTCTTCATAGCAGCTCATATGGGGCTCTGTTTTGGATTTGTGCTGGAAACAGTGTTGATAACCCAGGGATGTTTTCGTTCCTGCTGAGCAGGGCTGACACACAGTCAGGGCCTTTGCTGCTCCTCACCCCACCCCACCAGCGAGTGGGCTGGGGGGCACAAGGAGCTGGGAGGGGACACAGCCGGGACAGCTGACCCCAACTGCCCAAAGGGCTATTCCATACCATACGGCGTCATGCTCAGCATATACAGCTGGGGAAGAAGAAGGAAGGGGGGGACGCCCGGAGTGATGGCGTTTGTCTTCCCAAGTCACCATTACACGTGATGAGCCCTGCTTTCCTGGAGATGGCTGAGCACCTGCCTGCCCATGGGAAGGAGTGAAGGGATTCCTTGTTTTGCTTTGCCTGTGTGCGCAGCTTTTGCTTTCCCTATTAAACTGTCTTTATCTCCACCCACGAGTTTTCTCACTTTTACTCTTCTGATTCTCTCCCCCATCCCACTGGGGGGAGTGAGCGAGCGTCTGGGTGGGGCTTAGTTGCCAGCTGGGGTTAAACCACAACAGAAAGTTTGATGAACTTCCATTTTTTCAAATAAATAAAGATATCACTATATTTGAAGGATGTTCCTTTGTCAACAGTGCACAGAACGGATGCTTCTTAGAAGCTTTTGGATATTTTGGGGAAGGAATTCCCCCATTACTTCTGTTTAAATTTTTATATATATCAATCAGTTGAACTTCTTTAAAAGAAAGGAATTGCTTGATACAAAACTCACCTTCTCCCTTGGGCAAACTTACTTTTGATTAGCCCCAGCCTACAAAGTTCAGTGCTGAATAGCACAGGTAGAAAAAGAGAAGAGCAATTTAGATTGTTCTGGGACTCCAGGGAACACTACAACATCCCGAGATGTAACCCTGGGATTTTAAATTGCACAGTAGCACTGCGGCTGCCAGTCAGCCTCAAACACCAGACAGTGCTTCTCAATTCATATTAAGAAGGGATCCACTGTGTGATGCTGATTAGACTGTAACATTTTGCTGACATTGCCAGAAACATTTATTTTAATATAACGGAGTTAAGTAGTGGAGGCAAACTTAAGTTTGCCCTTGAAAGAAAAATATTATGCAACAGACAGACTAGGTAAGCAGGGATATATACAGAAGTACAGGGAAATAAAAGCAGTTCACCCATCAACCAAAATATTCAGTCGTGGGAGTCAACATGATTTACTCTTATCTAACCAAAATCAGGATCGGGCCCCACATATGTTCCAGATTGACTAAATTATGCCTTCCATCCTCTTCGCCTTCTACCTTTCCCTCTTCTTCAAAATAAAAGGAAATATGAGCAAGATCTTTGCTGGAAATTTGTATAGTTCTTATCTAGGTGTAAGGATACAGCATACTGTGCCTGAAGCTAAGAAATACGCTATCTTTGCTTTTCAAAGTGGCTGCATCAAACCTCAGGAAACAGAGAATTGATGCAACCCAGACACACAAATCACTTTCAAGTAGACAGTCAATTTATATCCAAGAACCTAAATGATTCTCCTCCGCTTTGACCAGGGATACAGTCTGGCTTGGCAAAAGCGCTCTGACGCAGCAGAACAACATACACAGGTATTTTTCAATCCAAGTTGCTCTAAGAGTTACGTATGTTTGATACGGTTTGTTCCAAACGATAGAAAGACAGTATTTTTTTTCAGAAGGAGCCTTACCCATACACAAGTAAAGTTCAGAGCCAGTTCCATGTCATACAAAATCCACCGTGCTTTAACAGCTGACTTCAAAGAAACTATTAAGAAGCATTTCTGAGGTTGCAAACCTAATCAGCTCTGCAAGGCTTTGTAAGCCACTTACATAAGCCAGGGTCAACACCAGCTCTAGTTCAAGTTTCCCCAGTGACACCTGGGCAGGTTTTTTTTCTTTTTTCTTTTGCACACTTAGGTATCTCCAGTTGCTACAGTGCTGGTGTGCTGCTGTTCCTGTTCAGCACTCAGAAGTCACAATTCAACTATGGCTAATAATACACAATTTGAATGGTTCTCTGTTCTGTATTTAAACTTGCTTGCGCAGGTCTTCCATAAAAATAAACCATCCTCTCGTATCCCCACCCTGTCTCACCCCCCACATCCATTTTCTCTCCCCCAGACCCTGAGTGAGCAAATAGCAAGCTTCTCCTGCCAACAGACCTGAACAACAAGTTACTTTTCCTGAACACTGAAAATAATCTTTGGTCTTCCCCCAAGTTCAACCTATTTTCAAGAATAATTTAATAATGTGGGTAGTATCAGTGCATTAAAATCTCAGCAGAACAGCTCTCACACCTGAGATCACTGGAGCCCCCTTGGGTTTTGGTCCTAGGGCACACATGCTGGAGACCTACCCTAGAGACAATATCCCCTGCCTTACCTTCCTTATCTTCACAAAATCTGCTATTCTTTCAGTATAATCACTGCCTCAAGGCTTCTGTAAAGAAGTGTCCTTTCCCATTTCACTTCCCAGACCCTTACCAGCCTCACCCTCACCAAGCATAAAAACCAACACTTTTTCTAGACCCTAAGCAACCCTTACTTAAGATGGCTCTCTCCTTTCACTCCCAAAACTGTATATTTTATCTACATATCATTAAGCTTCTACCACTCACCTTCTTCATTCTGCACAGCTCTATATTTCTGATTATTCATTCATCCCACATCAAATCCCAGAAGCTGCTTTCTCTTACAGCACCATAAAAGCTGCTGCTTTTCTTTTTCCATCCTTGCCTCCCGAATCCTTACGGGGTCCAGGTGTTTTCCACCAAGTCCAAGGAGGAGGCAACTCATTAATCACAGCTGACCTGAACTCTTCTTCTCTTTCATCACACCTCACCTGAACTTTTACCCTCTTAGACAAATTTGAAATCCTGCAGGATGCTATGTAACTTTATCTATGGTCTTTTAAAAACTGTATGATAGAACATAAATACACACAAAATTAAAAAAATGGAACTAGCTTGCTTCATTGCAATGGTATGTGTTTCTAGATTATGGGACTGTTAGAGGAAATCACTACTTTTTGCAGTGTTTTGCTCAGAATATGCAGTGTCTCCTCGCCCTGCTCCCTGACCCCGGCCAGCAGCAGCCCTCCGGGCTTCCTGGAAGGAGAAAGGGCAAATAAACAAGTTGCTGGCACAATCCCAGTACCCGTGTGCCTTAGAATGGTGTGATCCCAGTACCCGCATGTTTTATAAATTCTGGAGGAGGCTTATATCCACTTTGAGACAGGTACCTTTTTCAAGAAGCGAGAGGAGCTTCTGCAGATCTTTAGATGTATGGGCAACCTTTAGCCAAAAAATCAGCAGATGAAGGGTGGTTGTTGGATCTCGGTTCTAGATCGAGTACTTAAATACTTCCTAAATCTCACACTAGTGTCTAGCTCTCGCAGGGAGGATCCAGTGATGGAGTTCATAAAGTTATAATCACTGCCATCAGATGAAGCTTAGAAGAAAATGATAAATATGCTCAGGCTCACCTGCCTGTGAGGCTATTAAAGGACAAAACAAACAGAACTGGAAATTACATTAATATATGGTTTTAAAATAAAATGGATTTGAAGTTCATACAATTTTCCTGCAGTATTACTTAATGCACTGCCTTTCTTGCATTGTTTTTCTTACCCCAAGAAAAACATATTTAAGTAACATGTCGAATTTACACATCCTCAGGATGGGGTATCGTGGGTCTGAAAATTTAAAAAGCAGCAGGTTGCTAGAACCCCTGGTTAAAGACTGGTTTTCCAGGATTGTTTTTGACATCACTTTTTCTTACTGCCTATTGATATTTCCGACAAATTATTTTTACGCAACAGTCTGTGGATTCATAGAGAGCAGGGATGGACATCTCAGATTAGCAGTTGGAAACACTGTTTTCTTCTTTTTGTATTTTTCTATTTTTGTACACATGCTAATTCTGTGCCAGCTGCACTCATTTTGTGCGTATCCTGTACAGTTTTCTTGAAATTTCTTTTAACTGATTAAAGATGGATTCTAAATTAGCATTTATCCGAATACTTTAAAAGTTTCATACTTACTGAGAAGTTAAAGTTTATAAATAAATACAAATATCATAACAGCCTATTTATGTATTACTGCTGCAGCCAAAGAGGAATATTATTTTTACAAATAATTTTATGTAAATATATTGCAAAATGGTACAACAGAGCAAATCAGACAAAACCACAAATCTGAGTGTCAATATGATCTTCTGCCTCATGTAATAGAAAACCAATATATAATAAACTAATGCTTTCCAGGGACACTACTGATACATTTCAGTTGTCTAAAAAGGATGCCTGCCAGTGGCAGAGCCAGATGTCCAATTCTTTTTCCCAATATTCATTTTTCCTTCTCTACCTTTCTTTTGTCATGGTTATGGTGAACAATGATTAGGGTCTTCATTATTTTTTTCCATATACTTTGTATTCTTCTCGAAGAAGAGCAAAAATCATATACAAAGTAGAATACAGTGAATAGGTCTATAATGTGACATCATAATTTTGTACCGTATTTGCATATTAATGGTGCTGATGGGAAGAGCAAATTGAAAGCAGTTATTAGAACATGTAAGCTGAATTTTCTTGCATAAGCCATTTTCATATCATGTCACCATAAAAAAATTGTGATGAATGTTCCCCCTGAAGCTGACAAGTTACAAGGGCTTGTACTAAGGGAATAATAACTCCAAGATTCATAAAAACGGTAATTACTTTATCAACCTTCTAGTCACATTGCAGACACATATACTGAATCACTCCAAAATAACACTGACACAAAAATTAGACTTTATGTTGATATTACACTTGTGACCTGAGGTTTCCTTTTTAAAAAAAATAGGTCCAATATATTACTAATTACCCTGAAACCAAAAGATTAGGTTTATGTCATATATCTTTAAACACTGAAGTGAGACTGGATGGGATAGGGAGAAAAAGGAGTAGATATCAGAAGGAAAGAAGTATTCAAGTTTAAGGATGACATTGCCAAGGAGTAAGTTACTATATATTTTGTCTAGGACTAGCAAAGGTTAAGAAGTTGACAGCTCCTTATAAGACACAATCTTCTTGGACAGCCTCCCAGGAAGGACAGCAGGGACAAAAGTATACCATAAACCCCATCAGCTTAAAATGGAGTTTGATTAATGAATAAAAGACATTATGTGGTCATGCCACAATCCAGGAAGATCTCCCCTGTCCCACATCCCCCTTGGCTTCATCCATCACCACATCAGCTGTGAACGAGATCCACAAATGGGTCCAAACAAATCCTAAAACCACATTTTATTTCCCATAGGAAACTGCCCCAAATATCCACAGCTGCGCAGGTAGAGAAACGATCAGAAATAGCTACATGCATTAAAGAAATGGATATTCTTGTCTCCAGCGGTAGACCTGCCATGCCTTTTCAGAGCACACCTGCAATCTACAGAGATGCCAGCGGAGAAAAGAAGCGCTATCTGCAATAAAGAAGACAAAATGCTAATTGTGATCACCGAGTTTATTACTGAGCAAGGTGGGGATCCCTGCACTCAGTCCCCCAGCCCTGTTTAACTCTATAACATCTGCAAAGTGGCAGGGTCCTGCTGACACCTTTGCCTTCACGTACCAATTTATTCCTCAGGCAAGAGAGCAGTGCGGCCCCTCGCTGCAGGCGGGAGTGCCGCCGACTCCATTTCCAGCACTTAACTCTCCTCGGCAATCGATGAGGACGGCAAGCATTTCCCTGGGACTGTGGATACTAATAGATGGTGGGGAGCTTTGCTACCACCGTGCTGAGCTGTACAGCGCTAAAGTCCTTTCCAAAGACCTAACACTTAGTCCTTTGCAGTGTTCAATGTCTTCATCGGCATCCCTGTGAGATAAATAATATAACCATCAAGGACGGGTGGTACATTTAATGTGCTTGCTCGGAGCTGAGTGGATAAGCAGCATTTGTTCTGTGTTTCAGTAATAGGGTGAACTGGGGGGCAGAAAGGAGGTGCTTGTTACTTCTTCCTCATTCCTTTTACTCACCATGTGCTGTTGGAGCAACCTGGAGGGCTACGAATGTCACTAGGCTGGAAATAAAAGGGATGGTGTTCCCTCTATTTTTTTTTTTTCCAGAAAAAAAATTTAACATGCAATTTGTGTCATCCAGCAAACCAGAGTTTACCTTTTTCTAGATTATTAGGTTTGTGTTCTAATAAAATACAGCTTTAGAGACCGGAAGATTCATGGTGGGGTTTTATGTCCTCACTTAAAAAAAGTGTCGGTCAATTCTCCATCAGGGAAACATTGGGCCCTGAAGCAGAGATTCTGTTCGGGGAGGAGAGAATGGGATCAAACGTATTTCAGTGCATAATGTCTATTGAAATGCATGGGATTAGAAATGTATAAAATCAGAAATGTAAATACAATTATAATTTGTAAAGGTTACTCACAAGACTGAAGCAGAAAACCATCCTCAAAATAATGCTGCAATTTTTCTGTCTTAGGTATAAAGTTCTCTTGCTTGGTCTCTCTGTGTGAGCTTGAACTACTCTTTTTTAAACTATTCATCGCATTATTTTCATTTCCTAATCAGTCCTTATGTCAGGGCAAAAATATAGCTGGACATTTTAGCACTTTAAGAAGAGTCTCTTGCAGATGGAAATCTCACTGCAGAGTGACTGTATCTTCCCTGCGAGCTCCCAGGCCCAGTGTAGCCTGAGAAGAGGCAATAGCTCAGCCTTTGTTCCAGCTCGGTCCTTGACCTCCTCGTTTACAGTGCTAATGGGGACAGCAGTTACTCAGAGTCAAGATGGCATTTTTGAGATATGAATAATCACACAAGAAAACAGACCGAAACAGTCAGTACATTCACATCGCCTGCCTAACTCAGCTATTAGCTAATATTGATGTTCAGCCACTACTACTGATCTATATAGGAATAGAGACAGCGACCTATAGGAACTGTAATCTGTACCCCATTACCAACTCCCTGAGACATTTTTTTCCTTCTAAAGCCCAAGTTTTTTCAATGACATCCTTCTAAAAAGACCATCTTTCATGTCGCTTTTATCAGTCTGACCTTGTTCTAGTGGGAATTTCAATTCCGTCCTTTGAGACATGCAAATGATGCAAAATTTCACTCTTCTCTTGCTGCACAAAGATCCAAAGAGTAAAACTCCAGCTCATGATGTGGAGTGTGTGACCAGCGTGTGCTCCTGGTCACGATGCACAGGCTGCCCGTTCACATCGCCGAGTCACGGCTGGCCTGTCCCCGCAGCACCAGCTATACTGCCAAGACAACGCAGTATAGGAAGATTTGAGATATTAAATAGGTATTATATACAAACCGTATTTACAGAACTGTTTTTTGCAGAAGTGTAAATTATCCTGTTAGACAATATAGTCTTTACAAGTGTAAAAATGTGACATTCACAAATAACTGTCTCTGTGTTTTGCTTGGCAATCCAAGTCACAGGTTACAATCCTGGAGATTTTAATACACGTCTTCAACAGGCCCCTGTAATGCTACTTGAGTGAGCATAAAACACTCTACGTTGAACCACTGTGGCCTGGATTTCCTTAATTATATTGGAATAAGATCAAGATTTCCCCAAAGCACGTCTGTCACTCAAATGTACTCAGGTTTGCCCAGCTAATGGGGTCAAAACCCCTGCAAACATCAGGTTCATAGGTACCATGGCTCAAGGACTGTGGCCTTAAGCACAATGCACTCAGCAGAGTTGTAATTATAACACTTAAAACTATTCAGAAGACCAAAACCATGCATTAAGTAAAAACGGCAAGTATAAAATACTGTACGGAGTGTAGATTGTTTGCTAGAGCTCATGGTTTTAAGCTTCCCAAATTCATAAAGTTCAGCACTTAATCACTGTACTTTGCATCTGACTTTTATAAAAAGACTGGTATTTTTTGTATCTTGGTGCCAGTAACACACAGGAAAACAGAGAAGAGTATCTGAGGAGATGATCAAGGCTGTGTTAATCCGAATTCCTGATGCCACGCTCCTTACTTTATGGCTTTGAAAAGCAAGATCCTTGATTAGTGGAGGACTTTCACCACTAGTGCTGGGGTCCTACACAATGCCTGGAGTGTAAGAATAATAATTTTAGGATGAGGAGTCACAACACTTGCAAAAAAGAAGAGGTTATTTTTTCTACTTTGTTTTCGGAGCTTTGATCAACAAGTGGGAATCTTTCCTAGAAACCTCAGAAACCACTTCTCTGTGTGTTGGTGGAATCACAGCCCCTCCTAACCTGACTCACAGTCTTAGTAAGTTCAGTCATCTGTTCTTCCGAGTCTTGCTTGAATGTGGATAAAAGCCTTATTTTGATTTATCAGTCTAGCAAATGCTCGAGTGGTAACAAGTACAGCACAAAGAGTAATCGTTTCCTTACAACAACGCTAAGGTTACACAACTAAGAACTATCATTTGCAGTTTCCTGAATTTCACAGATGAAGAGAGGAACACCATTCTGTCTACTGCAGCTTTTACCAGGCTTGTGAGATGTATATAAAAACCTTAAATAATTTCCATAAGAAAAAAGAGCTTCTGCTTCACCCTCAATTTCCCTGTAATTTCAATGTATTTAATTTTCAGATTAAGTTGATATAAAGAAAAGTGACATCACTGAAATGCTATTAACCATCTGACTTGCTAAGCAGAGCTATAGCCATGAAAGATTACTGGAAATCATGTGGTTAAAGCACTGCAGTACATGTAGCGAATGTAGCAAGTAAGGTCACACTTGCAAGCAAATTCACACGATAAGAAAGAATTGCTTTGATGACTTTTAAAACATCGTAGTCATACTATATTGGGTCATCCACACTAGCTTGAATCTTTTTTAACGTTATAATAAATTGAAAAATCCAATTTCTTGGATGAAATATTTTTATTTTTAAGTCAAATTCAAGCTTGATTGAAATGTACTTGCAGGATTTGCAAAGTAAGCCAAGTCTGCAAGTAAGCCAAGTAAAGCAATCAAGAAATTTTGATGTAGGTAGCTGGAATAGTGTCACACGTGATCTCCCAAGTTTCCAACACAAAGTTTCCCAGCAATGTTCGAGGGAGGGGAGCTCAGGGGTTCAGTATATCTGGTAGATATATTCTCTTCCGGTGGAACTGATGTATTTAGTTCCTAAAGGTATATTTGAAAATGCACTAAAAATCACCTAAAAGCTCTATTTCTGATCAGAGGAGGTTGAAATAAAACAATGTTTCAAACTTTCAAGAAACCTTCAGCAATTTATCTATTTTTCCTATTAATCAATAATCCATTAGCTGCTACGCAAACTCTCATTTAAGCAGGTAATAGTGATTACACCAGTAATTTGGGCCTGACCAAAGAAAACTCTTGCATCTATTTCTCTGAGCCAGATCCAGGAGTGACCCATGATCTGGACACCCCATCCTGTCTACAATACAAAGATAATACACACGAATTATTTGTTGCAGAATACACTTTGGGAAGCCCGGCAGCACATGGCATTGTGCATACATCAGCATGTAAAATTTCATATAACTATTTGTTTTAAAACCAGCTGTCTGTAAACTAAATGGGCAATCTAACACTTTGCCCTCTAGTGTCTATTGGCTGCTCTTTGAGGATTTCTGGATGTCAGTGTACAACTGGCATAATCAGACTTTTTCCTGAGAAATAAAGTATTTTTTCTCTGTCTCCTTCTGGTTGGAATGTGATTATCAGGCCAGGGATTCGGTGTTATTTTATTGTCTGGCAGCTTTAAAATAGAATTGAGATATTACATATCCGTCTCCTTGATAGCCTTTGCAAGATTTTGTCTTTGAGCATGTATGAAGCTGCATTTCCCTTGGATCTCTTGCCACGAAGTGCTCTGACCTCTCTCTGCAGCAGCCTCTGTGCCCTATGCCTTGAAAGGAGGCCGTGGCACAGCATCCTGCAGCCCAGCCCGCAGGGTGCTTGAGGCCAGACCTGCAGGAAAAAATACCTTGCAGGTTTAGGATCCTCCCAGAATTTGGAGGGGGGGGGATGTTAAACTAGAGAGGAGAAAGCTGGGCTAGGAAGGAATTTAGACAGCAGGCTATTTCTGGGTGAAGTGAACTGGAAAGAGCTTTTGTTTCTGTAACAGTTGGCAGAGTTGCAGCTCGCTGGCAGAGAAACCCCAGCGCAGGAGATGAGATTTCGGATGGAGGCAAAGCTCATGCAGAACTCTCGTTTTCCACAAAGATCTTGTAGAGAGAGGGGTAAAGGGGATCATCCTCCAAAGAGACCCTAGCGTACTCACTCTTGCAGGTTTGCCATGTGCTGTTACTCTGAAATAATATTGTCCTGTTTTCTGTATTATTTTAGGAAGGTGCAAAAAATAGTCGAGAACTTGGAGTACTTACTCCTGGACTACACCCCGGTTGCTACCACCTCCTCTGCTTTACGTGTAACTGAGGTCCAGCACATATCTCACATTGCAGCACTACAGCTTCCTGCCCACGCTCCACAGCAGCACTTTAGGAGGCAAAACAAGACTTCAAATGCAGTATACCTCTACCAGTATCGTTTTCTTTAGATGAGCTACCAAAGGACAAAGCAGTTTTAAATAAATCTTTCATGTCATCAAAGAAATGCTTGTATAGTTAATCATTTGCTGGGACCAAAAATATCTACAGGGAGCTTTTCTGCTCTTTTACCAAATCTGTAATAAGAATTACTTCCAAAAGTTCAGAGAAATTAAAACTTAGCGGAGCTCATGGCAGGTATGACATATATGCCTTTTACAACAGGATCAACACTGGCTCTTTGCTAGTTTTTACTCTTAAAATTATTTTAAATTGGCCTGTTGGGACCAAACTGATTTTCCCCAAACTGTGTCTCCAATTCTGCTGTAGCTTTGGAGATGAGACAGCTGACAAATATTATAAAATACCTGCTGTGTCCATAGGCTTTCTGGAAGGCTTGAAGCTGACTTCACTGCTAGAAACCCCACCTCTCAAAGGCTTCCTTAGGTACCGTATTTGGATTACTGCAAAATCGTTCTTACACTGTGCATACACGTTCCGCATGGGAAATCGCTGGTGCAGGAGGTGCGTTAGGGTGGAGAGGGGGACAGAAAGGTCTGTACACCTCCCCAAGCCTCCCTGTGCGCGATTACTCCCAAGAGGGAGAGTGTTTCAGGGAAGAGCCTAGGATATTTCTCACATCTTCAACATTCCCCACGGTACCCAGGGAAGGGAGGCTCACAGGCAGAGACCATCAATATGTGGGCTTAGCCTTAAATTGCCTGTCACGCCGTGTAGGTAATGTTACAATTACTGGCATCTGCTGCCATTAAACTCTGTTGTACGCTGATGTGCATTGCTGCAGAAGGATTTCCTTAAGTTTTCCTTAAGGTAGGACATTACAGAACACTTTCTCTTTAAATATCCTAATTCTAGATGCATCCGATGCAAGCATTTTTTTTTTAATCTACCTGCGGTTTTTCTTTATATTTCAGTTATACAACCACTCCCAACCCCTGTCATTTTTTGCACTCGGACGCTTGCACCAATAATGGGTGCAGAATGAGGTCTGTACTGATACCAATCTGCTATGAATCTGCAAAGGCAGATTTTCTTATTAAACAGCAGCTGTATTTGATGACCTGGAGGGCACACAGGAAACAGGCAATGGCTCTCCTCCCAAAAAAAATTACTAAGAGTCAGGAAAGTATGAGAAGGTCAAGTAAATGTATCAAAAGGAAATTAAGCTACTTCTACGATGTCACCAACAACTTTAAAAATGAGCAAACTTGAATCAATAATAAACTAACATCAGAAGAAATAGTAAGAGAATAATAATGCAGCACCTGAGTGAAGCTGGTCACTAACAGCATCACAGAAGCGTTAGCAGAAAACACGTATGCACATAGCTAAAGAGCTACTCAATCAAAAAGTATGAGACCTCTTAGTGCGGAAGAAGTAGATGACAGATGACATCTATTTTTGCTGCTGTAAGACAAAAAAATAAAGTTAAGAATTGAAAAGCCTGCTAAATACAGCAAAGTGATAAACTAAGTATGAGATTCCAATGAGCCTTTACGTTACCTTTAGATACTGCACATAAGAAACAAAAGGCTACTGGAAGAGGTGACTGATGTCTGTAACCCTGGAAAAGCCAATTTATTAACAAGTAGAAGTAATAAGTAATAATTAAAAAAAAAAATCAGATCCTGGATCAGTCTTTTAAGTTTTGACTTCAGGTGCAAGAACTTAATTCTCATATACATAAATAAAGAGAAAGTTGAAAATCTTTTTCAATACAAGCTTTTAAAGATGTGATTTCAATGTAGTTTTAATATACTGCCAGGAACTAATTACAATGTACAAGGCTCTTTAAACATAATTCCCCTGTCACCAATACAGGGAACTCTTAAGGAGAATTCTTGTTTTAGATGCTCTGTTTGTTTCTTTTTATTTCCAAGGAAGACCACAGAAATGCATTGGAAATGGACCCTTGTTGGAAGCACAGGGCACTTGAACAAATCCTCCCTATTTAGAGGTGCCTCCTGAAAAAAGTAACTTACTTTTAATATTTTTTTGATAATCATCTACCATGATCCCATGTAGAATTAAAATATCTTGTAATGAGGGATGAAGAAACTTCTACACCAAAGAAGAGGTAACACGTTCAGGCAGTTTTTGGCAAACAGTTGGCAAAGCAAAACTACATTATTGTCTGTAGTGAAAAGCTCTATCCTATGATGATATGATCCCTGTCTAGATAGACAAGAAGTGCGTTAGGATCCATCAGGGCAGTAGGAAGACACTTCAGCTGTTGAGTCCTCAAGCAAACTCTGTAAAAATGGTGGCAAGACGTTTCAAGCGGAGGGCCTTCAGCTCAGAAAGCTGCTCATGCATTTTGCTGGAACCAAATGTGTCTGACTTCGGGATGCAGGGCAGGTACATTTGTTCTGGCAGCCTTTTAATCAAATCTCTTCTCTGGCAGAGAGGCAGTTCTTGTGTGTGACAGTAATGTAGATTTATGGAAAATAATAAGGTGATCAACTGCCCTGCAGAGTTATTATTTTGTTTCATTCAAAAAAATAAGAGACTAAGATTAAACTGATGGGTTGATGTACGCAATGACATGCAGTGCCTGTTTCACAGTTCAGTGAAGTTAATGGAAAAACTCCCATAGTCTTCACTTACGAATCAACCAGCAAGTTTAAAAACAAGGCAAAACAAAAACTTAGAAAGAAAAAAGCTAGTGCTAAGTAAGTACCAGAGCAGTAACCATTTTAGAAACATCCAGATTGTTAAAGAATTTCTTTTGACTCCATTCTTGTCCCTTTGTATTCCCTGGGTTTCAATATTCTAGCAGATTTGTTTAAGGCAAGATTAATCACTGAAGCAGTGAATTTAAAATTAATATCCCAGAATATGAATAGAATATCATTAGGACATGAATTTTAAATTTATAATCATGTTTATGCAAAAATAATAATTATTTTTTTTCACTCATCTACCTCCTGATAATAATCCAATCCTAATAATAAACTCTGTCAGATCAATAGAAGTTCTTTCTTTGACTTCACTGGCCATGGGAGCAGACACATAACCGGAGAATAAAATATACTACGTGATCTGGTGCATCCAAGTAAAGCTGCTTGTATTTCAAATACCAAGCTACAAAAACACTCGACATTTCTCACACACTAACTGTCCTTTGCAAAAAATCCCTGGGAAAATACTATAGAGCAATGAATACTAATGACTGAACACATAGGGTAGAACTTAAAGATGATGCAGTTACACACACGTATTCTCACCTTTTCTGTTAGTGTACAAGGAAATATTGAAGTCAGTAACAAATGCTGTAAGAGCTTTGAGACAAAGCCCTAAGTTGAAATCACAACTAGACACAACACTTTGTGTCCTTCTGCTTTTTTGGTTATCAGGCCAGAGACATTTTCAGGAAACCTGACATTTTCAATTTTTTAATTAATATTTCCAAAACTTCCTTTCATGCACACAAAATTGTTTATGCTGAAATAGCTGGAAGTATGAGAAGAATCCAGCTGGCTTTGCAAATATTTTTATATCGGTAAAAACTGTGGTTTTCACCAAATAGAGTATCAGCTAAAAAAAAAAAAAAATCATTCACTTAACCGCAAGCAAAATATCACGGTCACAGGCAGGTCAAGTTGAAAAGAATATACTTTTCCACCAGGATACAGACTAGCCAGAAAACAAGATGCATCACGTTGTGTAACTGTTAGCGCAAAGCAAGCCCTCCAAACCGAGCCCTTCTCTACTCCCATCTCTTTTTGCCATGGGAGTCCCTCAGAGGAAGCATTTCTCTTGCTCCTTTTTGAACACAGTAGCTCAATCCTGAGCCTTTGCAACACTACATGATCTAATAGCAGGTGTTAGTAGAGAAAATATCAAGTTCCTGATTTACCTCTAACGGGGCTCGCGTGCATCCTTGCAAAACCCTGCCCCACCATCAGAGCTCCGATGCAGATCCACTGCGCAGGCTGCACGTACCGGAACCAGAGCAAAAAGTATCCCAAGTACTCTCTGGTGAAGTCGGTGCTACAGCAGCTGCTTTTTCTACTGACCCACCTCTTCTGTACTGAATGGCAAAGTCAAGTCCTTTTAAGCTACGAGCCCCAATTGTGGACTGTTCCCTTAGTCTTTTCATAGATGGGAAACTTTCTAACTCAAGAGAGAGCAATCTAACCAGTTCTCTAATCTGATACTTTAGCTTGCTTGCAAAGTTTTTATTTTTTTTTTCTTTAGAAAACACATACTTTAGAAAATACACTTACTCTGAGTCCCAACAGCGTATTTTTAACAAGAGATCGGTTAATTTTTGTAGACTTACTTGGATAGATAAGATAAAGTAAAGAAAGCAAAGTAAATGAAATAAAAGGGTACTGGTATGGCTAATGGTGCTCATGATCCCACTGTTCAAATTCACCTGTTGAGATTTTGTCCCAGGTCTTATCCGACAGCCGTGTTCGATGAGCAGGGAAGGTAACACCAGGCAAGGGCACAACCGCAGCACCGCAAGACTGCACAAGCGCTTGCTAAGCTAGGACTGAAGAGCTATCCTTTTTTTTATTCACCCTTTCCCTCAACTTCTGTGTATAGCTTCTTCCCGGGGAAAAAACCCACTTGAGAACATCATTGACGGGCAAAGGGCAGTAACGCGACGGGGGTGAGCAGTTCCTTTGAGTGCACTGCGACGTGAAATATTTTGCCTCTTTCTTGGCAAATGTAACTGGCAGTAAACATTTTGGATTGATGGATGTCACCTCAACTTATTCTCTGTAACTTTCATACAGTCTTCAGCATCAGCAAAACTCTGCTGTTGATACTTCAATAATTTACTTTGTGCAGCAAGTCATACGACACAAGTATAAAGTTTCTCATATTCCTCATGGCAATGATACTTGGAGTGGCAGAATATTTTTTCTGCCTCTTCATTAGGCTTTTGAGTCCAATCCTGCCATTGATCAGCTCACCAAACTCCAAGCGACTTCAACGCGCGGTCATATATAGCTCACCGGAAAAGTGGGATTTATTAACACACTGCCGGAGCTCGCAGGCTGCTGCTGCTACCTTATCGATCGGATCCTGTGAAATGGCATGTCTACCCAGGGAGATTATGGATATAATCAAGTAAGGGGCATCAGACTGACTGATATTTTTACAAATTTCATATTGCTTGTTATTTTCCTGGTGCTGCGTGTGGGGAAACAGATGTACTAACAATGCAGGAGGGAAATAATCTCTAAAAAGTGAATATAAAATGAACTTACAAAAACTAAGTGGCATTTACCCTAGGCAAGGAAAGATTTTATCTGTCTTATCAACAGTGCTTTTCAAGGTATGAAGTCCTCACAATAGATCTTCTTGGGTTTGGGGTTTTTTCCTCACTTAGCTTTAACCTTTCCAGCAAATCTAGCCCTACAATTTTTTTTTTTTCTGATAAAAAGTCCCAACTGACATTGGCTCGGGTTCTACCTAACTGTTCTAGGATTTAGAAACTGAGTTTGCTTTCCCATTCAATACTCCTGGGCTCAAGGCTTCAGGTGGACTTTAATCAAATGCACAGTGCCCTTTCCTTGATCCCAACAATCAGCTCAGAAAATTTCTCATTATGGCTTTTGTAAGAAGAAATAATAGCCTGTCTTCTTGCAAGCAAACACGATTTGAATGAACAAAATTAATGGCTGTTTCTCTTAATTTTTTCCTCCTGCTGATGTGATAGGTTATATATGAGGTGTAATTACAATAATGTCAAAGTCGCTATTGAAAGAGTTAATCCACCAGGAAAAATTCCCACCAGTAAAAAAAAAAATAATCTATGGTATGCCGATGAACTGTTTACCTGGTAGCTCTTCTGTGATCAAAATGAAACTAAGCTGAACTGCTGAAACAATAAAAGTAAATTGTTACTTGGGGTTTGCAAACCTCAGTTAAATTAATATTATGCAGTAAACAACACTCTGGATTTTAATTAGGATAAAACAAGGAGTTACCAACTATTTGTGTTTATCTCACAGAAACCTTCAAACACTTCTTACAGGAGAGTATATAACAAAGAGATTTAGCTTAAAAAAACACACAAAAGAAAACTCCAGTTTTACTTTTACCAACATCAAAAAGTCATCTTAATATAAATTTCCCTTCCTGAAAAGTTTCTATAAAACTTTAAATTAGATAAATATGGGTATTGATGGTGGTTTTCTGGTCCCAGCTTTTCAATTACTTTTAAGAAAGCAAAGCATTTTGAAAATAATGCGATCAATTTGTTCGCACTTGCTCTAACAAGACGAAATAGCCATCTAATTATCCAGCCAAACAGAAATGAATGCTAACTGGGGGGTAACTAATTTTAAACGGCAGGTACCAGGATGGAAAATCATGCCTCATTTTGCATTTTTTCTGGTAGGTATAATGCAATGCAATACAGTATTTTCATTATCCATTTTCTTTTTTATAATGCTGTGCACTTTGTAACAGAGTTGAACTCCTTGCTGAGCTACCAGATTCCAGTATGTCTTTTGCAATGGAGTTAAAAGAAGACTTCTACAGAAACTGAAGACACGATCCACGCTCTCACCCCTCACCAGTTTGTTCCAGCTCCGCAACCGGGTTCCTAGAGCAAACCAAAGCTGACTTTTTCATCCCAGAGCGCAGTACGCAACAGAGAAGCACAAACTGTACCATGCATTACTACGGCTGAAAAGAGAATAAGATGTCTTGCTACTTCTTCAGGTGGCGCAGCCAACACACCCAGCGATGTGCCTTTTGCGTGATCCAATTACTTCCAGGGGAGCGGCAGGAACGGCAGCCCATACATCATGCGCGCGTCCACGGGGCCGTACGAGCACCGCTTGACTGGCAGCGCAGGGCACTTACGGCACTAAGTGCTGCATTACTCATGGATGCCACCAGATCTGTGCTCCCACGTCCCCATCGTTATTTTTAAAGGAGCTGTCTGAGAATGGCTAAAGGAAAAAAAAAATACTGCCAGCGTGTAACAAATGGGTGGACCCTTGTCACCTCGGGGAACACGCCGTGTGTGAGTTCTCTGAATAAGGGCCAACGGCTGCAAGCTGCCTGCTCTTGATGCAGCCCCAGACATGGCTGATGGCCAAGAGTGGGTCCCTCTACAAGGTGCCAGTCCCATCTCTGGGTGCTTCAGATCCTGAGGACGGCTGAAGCATCAAAACCTCCAGGATCTTCTGTTTCATCTGGGAGCTGTGGCAGTAGGAGATAGGATACAAACCTCTCCCCTGCCTCCAGCAGGCTGAAGAACATCACTTTAGCAAAAAAATGTATTATGTATGTGAAGTGTCAATTAATGTCAATTAAGCTGTCTTCAAAATGCTGAAATTCTAGCCTTCTTATAAACGTTGTTCCATTATTCAGCAGCAAGACAGCACATTCTCAGTGGAGACAAAATTATTGGTCTAAAAAAGAAAAGTTAAGCTAGTAAAGAAATGGCAATGGCATTTGTAAGGGCTGACATTTCTGCACAACATGGTGAGCTATTAATTTGCCAATTACTCACGCAACACTGTTTCGGTGGATAGTTTAAGCAACAATTTGAATTGAACCTGCAGATTAAAAAACTTGGCCTAGAGGCTTGGATTTCTACCTTCATTTTACACTACAATCTCTAAAGTAAATGAACAGGCTCCATTTTTGTGTGGTTTACTCAGGAGGAGAGGTGAGAACCTTGATGGTCAGACCCTGCACTGCCTTGGAGCAATAGTCGCAACTGCCACATAGTCTCCTGTTTACCAGCGGAATTGGTATATTTTAACTTACTTTTCTATTCCTGAAAATACCACCTGTGTCCAGAAACACAATTGGGTTTTGCCGTTTCTCTCTCTCTCTACTTTTTAGCATGCTGTTGAGACACCTGCATTCACCCCTGGAGTAAGGCAATGGCTAGGGTGCTCTCAGACCTCCTCTGTATGAGGAGCTGGGGAAGGGATCGATTTATATCACATGTATAGGTGTCAATACCTTCTGCTGCTGCTTCTTTAGGAGATGATTCCCTAATTCAGCTTTTAATTCCACTTTATTAAGGAGCCAATGCCTCGCGAAATGTCATTACACCAGACCTCTGCTGCCAGGTAATTTTCACCAACCCGACATCCTGACAGGGAGGGTTTGAATAGGAAAATAAATGCTTTGTTTTTTTCACTAGCAAGCTGGAAGTGAAGGAATTTTTTTCCCCCAGAAAATGACCGAATGGCCTGTACACAGCAGGCCAAAACATCAAGTCAGATTTCCAATGCAATCTCCAGCCGTTCCTCAGCCAAGACTTGCACAACATCTCTGACGAGCCAAGTCAACGCTACCGTCAAGCCTCAGCTGACGGCAGTCCTCTTGGCTCTCCTTTCTTTCTCTACCTCTTATCTGCTCCCCTTAACCTCCCAGTCTCCTTGCTAGTTTTTTGCTAGCTTCCCTGCTTAAAGAAAGACAGGTCCCTAAAATAGGGTTCTTTTCCCTATTTTAGAGATCCCAGCAGCGACAAACACCTTGGCCACCCCCAAGACCTCAGCAGTTTTGTTCTGTGTTAGCCAGAGGACAACTGCTGAAGGTCAAAACGAAAAATTTCCACTGCCTTTACATACATATGGCCTTCACTTGCATATGACCGACAGCTTCCAGGTTCACAGAAGAAAGCCTGGCAGTTCTGTGATGTAGAACATCAAGCTAAATCCAAACTAATTCATTTAAAAGAAAATCCATCCTTTAATGCTTCAGCTGGTTGATTTTTTTTATCACCATAACACAAAGCCCATAGCATAGCCAAACTCAGAAGTTACATTGGGGCTATTTCTTTCTCTCCTTGTTCCCAGTTGCTCAATATTTGTTTGGATAATGTGTGTAAAACAGAAATGAACAAAAGAGCAAGGGGAAATTAGACAGCTCTGAGTTACCTGGCAATATGCTACATTGCACGCTCTCTGGAAATCAGATCTTCTTAACTTCTCCAATGGTACTAGCATTAGTCCTGGCTAACCAGGGAGGTCCCAGCTGACTGGAGGTTAGCAAATGTGATGCCCATGTACAAGAAGGGCCAGAAGGAGGATCCGGGGAACTACAGGCCTGTCAGTCTGACCTCAGTGCTGAGGAAGTTTATGGAGAAGATCATCTTGAGTGCCATCATGCGGCACGTACAGGACAACCAGGTGATGAGGCTCAGTCAACATGGGTTTATCAAAGGCAGGTCCTGCTTCACTAACCTGATCTTCTTCTATGACAAGGTGACCCACCTAGTGGATGAGGGAAAGGCTGTGCATGTTGTCTACCCAGGCTTTAGTAAAGCCTTTGACACCGTTTCCCACAGCATTCTCCTGGAGAAACTGGCAGCTCATGGACTGGACGGGTGTATTCTTCGCTGGGTAAAAAACTGGTTGGATGGCCGGGCCCAAAGAGTTGTGGTGAATGGAGTTAAATCCAGTTGGTGGCCGGTCACAAGTGGTGCTCCCCAGGGCTCTGTGTTGGGGCCAGTTCTGTTTAACACCTTGATCAATGATCTGGATGAGGGGATCAAGTGCACCCTCAGTAAGTTTGCAGATGACACCAAGTTGGGTGGGAGTGTTGATCTGCTTGAGGGTAGGAAGGCTCTGCAGAGGGACCTGGACAGGCTGGATCGATGGGCCAAGGCCAACTGTATGAGGTTCAACAAGGCTCAGTGCCAGGTCCTGCACTTGGGTCACAACAACCCCATGCAACGCTACAGGCTTGGGGAAGAGTGGCTGGAAAGCAGCCTGGTGGAAAAGGACCTGGGCGTGTTGGTTGACAGCTGCCTGAATATGAGCCAGCAGTGTGCCCAGGTGGCCAAGAAAGCCAACAGCATCCTGGCTTGTGTCAGGAAGTGATTGTGCCCCTGTACTCAGCACTGGTGAGGCCACACCTTGAATACTATGTTCAGTTTTGGGCCCCTCACTACAAGAGAGACATTGAGGGGCTGGAGCAACAAAGAAGAGCAAAAAAGAGCCAATGAAACTGGTGAAGGGTCTAGAGCACAAGTCTGATGAGGAGCGGCTGAGGGAACTGGGGTTGTTTAGCCTGGAGAAAAGGAGGCTGAGGGGAGACCTTATTGCTCTCTACAACTACCTGGAAAGGAGGTTGTAGCAAGGTGGGGGTCAGTCTCTTGTCCCAAGCAACAAGCGATAGGACAAGAGGATATGGCTTCAAGTTGCATGAGGGGAGGTTTAGATTGAATATTAGGAACAATTTCTTCACCGAAAGGGTTGTCAAGCATTGGAAGGGGCTGCCCAGGGAAGTGGTTGAGTCCCCATCCCTGGAGGTATTTAAAAGGTGTGTAGATGTGGTGCTGAGGGACATGGTTTAGTGGTGGACTTGGCAGTGCTAGGTTTACGGTTGGACTTGATGATCTTAAAAGTCTTTTCTAACCTAAACAATTCTATGATTCTATGATTCTATTAGAAGATGAAAATTCATGTTTGGACGATTTAGAGATCTTTCATTATTATTTTGTTATTTCTGTACGTCTCTTGAGGAATGCTGTTTCCTGCATCAATTATTTGTCTCCACCAGCAGTCATCTCCCATGCCTCAGGGAGCCCCACACCAGCATTCAGCCAGCCAGAGGCTCCTCCGAGCCTCCTGCGAACAGACGCACAGTATCCCTGGGCCGACATGCAGGCAGAAAGCAATCAGTTGTCTTCAACTAAGGGTTCAAAGGGTCATATCTGACCAATCTCCCTAGCTATATTCCTTAATGGAAAGCTTATCTAAGCCTATATAGATGCATCTATATGTGCATGTATACACTACTTACATAATGTCCACACAAGGAAGTTTAAGATTTCTTGTACTCATCCCCAGCCTCATCGCCTACATTTTCTTCCTGTAGATACATGTTTAGGGTACATTAGAGAATGGGATGCATATGACTAAAACCTCCTCTGTCCAAGCTATATTCAGTTGATCAAGGATGCCTCCGTTGCTGCAAATTCTAGTCTAAACAGAATTCTTTCCTAAGGTACCAGAAAGGTGAGATGTAGCAAGCTGCTATCAGCTGGCTAATGTCTTTTCCCCAGATTTCTTTGCTGCAGCCAAGCAGAAGCTCACAAAAAGACATCTCAGCCAAAACCTCCCTGTTCAGCGTCCTGGAAGGCTGAGAGTAACAGCCTCTGCAGAGCAGGACACACAAACCTTGTTTATGGAGATGAAAAGGAAAGCAGGTGAGTTTCACACAAAATGCACATAAACAGACAAGTAGATAAAACAATGTATGTACAAAATCTAACCGATGAAAAATTGATGTTTAAGACAAACACTGTGTTCTCATATGTGAAAGAGGAAGGATGGATGCCTATGGGTACAGAGAACCAGGAAAGATGAGAGTGTGAATTTGGGAGCGCGCCAGTACAAATTTATAGGAAATCACTGAAAGCTCACAAGGCTGCACTTAAAAATTGACTTCCCCCCTCAGTCTCTCAGTAGATCTTGCAGTGACATCTTATTGCTGCTAAGTGAACAAAGAAGCCCTGAATATATGGTTAAATCACATACAATAGCAAACATTAATTAATTGATATTTGAATAGCGTACTGAGAGTGTAACAGTTGTACAAGTGGGATTCGGGGAGCATTCACTCAAATTTGACATCTCTGGTATTCTCAGTTCTCTCTTCAGCTCCCTGGTGCGGTGAGAGCTGTGATTTTAGCGATACACAATGCCTGATGTACTAGTTCCTGTGGCTGGGAGGTTAAGGTGGGGATCATGGCAGCTTTGTTTTCCTTGTCACTGCTAGAAGTACTTGCGCTCTCTGTGCACAATGAGAGGATGCAGGTGATCTTTTACTTTTGAAAGTCTCAAGGCATATATATTTTTATTCAATTTTTCTGAAAGGTCACTACCATTCAGATCACTTATCAATGATACTTCCTTGCCTATGTATCATTTTTATACCGTGGCATCGGTTTTCCTGGTTCAACAGTCAGCTCCTAATAAAAGAGGATGACATGTATTAGAAGTAAAGAAAAATAGCTGTAATAATAGCACTCCAGTCCTACTTACTTGTCTCTTAACCTCTTTCTTTCAAAGGCTCCCAGTCTGCTGTGCTGCGAAGAAAGTTACCATTGAATTATCTACCGGAAACCTACTGGCATCTATTGCTGCTTTGGTGCAGCAGCGTTCGGGGCAACAATAACAGATTACTCTTCTCAGATCCCTGCCCCTCTTCCATCTCAAAGTATGGGTCTACAAATTAAACCTGTTGCAGACACCGAAGATTTTTTAAATTAAGCTCACAGTTTCAGACAGATATCAGCTCCGACTGACAGCTCGGCCCCCCAGGACTGCAGCGCTCGCCCATTCCCCCCTGCTCCTCACAGGCATTGTTCTGGGGAAGCAGTTCTACAAAATTCTCACTGATCATGAAAGGCAAATAAACTAAATCCCAGAAGTAAAGGCAAAAGCATCGATACAGTTTCCTCTAGCAGCCCACTGCTATTTATACAGGTGATTCTGAACATCCACACATCAAAAAAGTGGTATTTTGGCATATCTTCCAGGAGCAATTGTCTCCCTAATGGATAGCACGGTAAATATGCTGCCCCTGATGAGGAAAAGATGCTTTAATCATTACAGCAATAGTCTGTAATGAAAAGGATGCAGATTCAGTTCCCTGTCAGATTTCCCGATAGGAGATTTTTTAGAAATCTCACAGGTACCTTTGGATTTCAGTACAAGGATCTAGGTGGCTTTTAATGCCACAATTAAAATTTCTGTGCTTTTCCTAACTTCACAGAGGAATTATCAAGATTGATACATTAAAGAACGCGGGATTCATTAGGGAGCTGGCAGCACACAGCTTTGGTATCTAAAGTGGATGAAAATTGGGACTGGGTGAATGAAGCCTCTGACCTAAAACTGAACTGGTTCCACAAATGATGGGTTCAAGAGGGCAGAGGAACGGCTGTGGTCTGCTCCCTTCATAAAGCATAGTAGCTATATAATTGCTGAGTTATACCTCTGTCCCCCAAACCCCCACTGAGAGGGGCCCAGAAAACTTCCCAGCGGAGGACGGTTGGGTCTCTCTCTGCATGGCGTGATGGCAGGGCTTCCCTCATTCTTGCTGCCTTCGCCGCAGAGGGGGAACAAATACATTCCTCCAGTGTTTTTCATGGACAGACAAAACAATTTCACAGATATATTTTTCTAAAAGCACACCTTGTGCTGATTTTGCAGCCGAGGCATTTGCACTGCAAACTTTGCTATCTCATTTCTAAGATTAAGCAGTTAAATAGTCTTGGCCTGGTTCTTCTTAATCACGCTAACACCACTTTTACAATGATCTGGGCTGAAAGGTTTAGTATTAAGGACAATCGCCCTCTTCCTTTATTACCAGCCAATGCTGAGCCAATGCATTTAATAAGAAAATCACCGTAGGCTTCAGAAAGAGTAAGATCAGGTTAGACTCCTGTTGACATGGAAATACTCAGAAATGGCTATTAAGACGTGTCCCAAGCACTGAAGTTCTCTGAATTTCTCACTCATGTCCTAATGAAGACGTTGCCACAAGTCAGAATTTGGAGCTTGTCGTTCTGTTGAATGTTAGTGCAAAGAATAAGTAAGAATTAAGATCGATTAAGAGTCATTTTGGCACTAAAAAAGCTAGTGTACTACTTGTCCTTGCCAGTGCTCCCCCGTGTATATGACAGGAATAGCTGCGAGGACTGGAGAAGCAGTAACTTTTGAAAAGTACTGTATCTGCTACAGAAGCGTCCCATTAAGTAGACCATTTCCAATGAATCCCAAATGTTCATGTTCATTAGCTTTTTGTGAAAGCAGAATAGCATGTAAAATGTACATTGCACAGCATGACTTGTACTAGTGCCCTAAATGGTGAAAGAAGTCAAATCCCATCCCCAGATTAAACATTCACAGGAAAAAAAATTATCTGAGCAAAAGAAAAATTGTTCTGTAGAATTGCAATCAAACAGAACTGGGAAAACTATGATTTCTTTACACAAGAGCATGAGGTACATGTATTTTAAAATCAGCTAATATCTGCTTTATAGACCTTTAAAACAGAAAATAATGTATCTTGCTATTACTGCAGATAAACAGCACATGATGAGTCTGGTGACTTTGTTCAGTGTGGAATAGGATATTAAACAGCAAATGTGTCAGTTTTGTTATTAAATCAAAATCACAACATTTATATATTAGCTTCTTTTTTTAAGCTGAGAGACAGCACCTTATATAAACAATGTTCTCTGTAAGTAAGGGACTACAGGAGCTGATGCAGAAAGAAGCAGATGTAATCTCTAAGGCTTCGCTCAGATGCAGGGACCTGGTAGCAGTTCCCAGTTCCTGGGATGGATGCGGCAGGATGAGGCCAAAATGCAGCCCCCCCCATGCCCCCCCATGCGTCCTCTGGGTTGCAGCTAAAGAAACTCTCACCGTGTGGCCCAGAAGGACCTCCAGCTTGGACACCAGCGGGGAAACTTTGTTCTTGGGTAAATGTTAGGTATTCCTGCTTTTTACTCAGACAAATCAATGTGTCAGACATCAAGGGCTTCACAAAAAACACTTTGAACCAGTAAAGAGATTGAGTTCACTAAACGGGATATGACAAATGTCATCGTTGACTGGAACAATTACTGGTTTTCCTCATATCTTTATAAAAAATGCCATCTATCTCATAGCTAGGAGTAGTATTTTTTGCCATGTAGGTGAGCCGGACCAAAGTAAAGAGTGGATTTTAGCTGGAATATTCACTTATTTTTACTACTGCGATCACTGTATAAATTTTGCACGTGGTGAGCATCAGGATGTTCTTGACTACCGTGTGCTTATTGCTAGTTCTTTTTGTTCATTTATATAAAAGTAAAAAATGAACAAAAATATTATCTAACTCACCGGGGAGTTATGAACTGCCACTGTTATTGATAACAACAGGAAATGAGATGTGCGCTCGTTCCCCTTGCTCAGCATTGACGTGGTAAAATCATAAAGCAACTGGAAAATGCAGAGCCTGTGTTTCTAAGTGCAAGGCAAGGGACCAGTTTCAGCACCGTGCCACCCCAGTCTGACATCTCGGTGACTCCAGTAATTTCAACTGAATCATAGTGGAGCGATGAATCAGAACCCTGCGGCAACTCCTTCTTCTTCATTTTCCACTTCACCAAAGAACTTTGTCTACAGCAGTTCAGCAATACATTTTTACATGTCTCTGACTTTAATAAAACAGTTCAGTGTCTGCTGAGCTGTGGTCCAGATATATCACTATATAGTAAAGAAGATGTAAGTAATCTACTTAATCAAATCTGTGCCCACAGCCAGGATGCTACATTGGATGGACCATGGCCAAGGACAAATGCTTCATAGGAAGGTAGACTTTGCAAAAGCACATTTCAATTTGATTTTAGATAAGAAGTCATGCTTTTATTGTGGAAATCTGTGGCAAATTTACCTACAAAGATATTTTTCATTAGTATTTTTGAAGGAGTTATAGATCTTTTCTAGCAGAAGTCCAGCAGCAGGATTCTCTGTGGAGGGGAGATAGTGCTGACTACCAGCATGGCCCAGCATGGCCCATCGGCTTCTCCCACCTGGAGACCTCAAGGTGACAGGATAGCCCCTGTCCTCCCAACAGCAGATCTGGAGCACATCCTGCACATTCCTGCTATGATCCTCCAGGCATCTGTTGGCAACGTCTCCTTGGCTCCCAGAGAGCACTGCAGACCCATCCTGAACTCCAGAGGGTACACACCAGCGACAGAGCAAGAAGAGCAACACAGGAAAAGGACGGTGGGGAAGACGGGTATGATTTTGAGGAGAGAAGGAAGCCAGCACAGATGAAAAGATCCCTGTTGAGTCATCAGGTGACACAACTTATCAACATGAAGAGTAAAAATCAGTAGCTGCTGCCCACGACTAAACACTCCACTCACACAGGGTATCGGCCAAAGGAAAGTCCTCAAAACAGCCTTTAAAAGCAGCAGTTCCAGGGCCTCAATGCCCTCTTGTCCTCCAGAAGTTACAGAAAGCAAAGAGCTGAAGTAACTCTATTAACTTGTCCTGGACTACTGGAAATACCTGACAAACAGCCAGGACTATGTCACCAGGACCCAGAGAAAGAAGCTTAACAAGAGATGCACAAGCTTAAGACAGCATTTAATGTTTAGTCCCTTTAAGTCCTCCATGCTCTTGCAGCAAACACTCTTGCCCCTAAACGCTTCGGAGAAGAGCACCTTCCCTTAGTTCTTCAAGGCTGATCACCTAAACAAGATTTATGTCACGCCACGAAGTCTGAGTGACAGAATTACCCTGTCCTGAAGAAAATAATACAAGACAATCTGTGGCAACCCAGGGCAAAAGCCTAAAGATAAAGCAGTGTCCAAAACCTTCTCTAACCTGCCAGCCCTTTCCCTCAGTATTTCCTTGACTCTTTTGCCTCATGACCCTCCATCGAGCTGCAAGCCTACCACGGGAAGAGGACGCTTTGCTTCCAGGCAGAGCTACAATCGTTCCTATCAAGCCTACATCTTGACCATGAAAAAAAGGACATTTATCCCAAATCCTGCCAGAGAACTCCAGCCTTCAGCTTCCATTTGAGAAAGTTCCTCATGGATCTCTGTGCTGGTTTTGGCTGGGATAGAGTTAATTTTCTTTATAGTAGCTGGTGTGGGGCTATGTTTTGGATTTGTGCTGGAAACAGTGTTGATAACCCAGGGATGTTTTAGTTGTTGCTGCACTGGTCAAGGACTTTTCAGCTTCCCATGCTCTGCCAGGTGCAGAAGAAGCTGGGAGGGGACACAGCCAGGACAGCTGACCCCAACTGCCCAAAGGGCTATTCCATACCATACAACGTCATGCTCAGCATATACAGCTGGGGGAGAAGAAGGAAGGGGGGACGTTTGGAGTGATGGCGTTTGTCTTCCCAGGTCACCGTTACGCGTGCTGGAGCCCTGCTTTCCTGGAGATGGCTGAGCACCTGCCTGCCCATGGGAAGGAGTGAAGGAATTCCTTGTTTTGCTTTGCCTGTGTGCGCAGCTTTTGCTTTCCCTATTAAACTGTCTTTATCTCCACCCACGAGTTTTCTCACTTTTAGTCTTCTGATTCTCTCCCCCATCCCACCAGGGGGAGTGAGCGAGCGGCTGGGTGGGCTGAGCTGCCGGCTGGGGTTAAACCACAACAATCTCTCAAACTGTTCTGAAGCCCCCTGCCTGGATACCTCTACAAGGATGATACAGCAATGGCACAAGCCCAGGTGCGTGCAGATGCTGCCATTCTGCTACAGAGGCATCAGTTCTTCACGGCAGAAAAGCAAGCAAGTTGCTTCAAGTAACGTTAAAAAAAAAAACAAGCTTGGAAAGCTGTGCTGCCAGACAGCTCTATGAACACAGCTTTTACCCTTTGTGTAAGTACAGAAACTTCTGCAGCTGAAGAAATGAATCAAGAAATACGGATAAAATAGAACAAGCACTAGAGCTTGAAGACGTTCTCAAGTGCTGTCTGGTTCTTAAGCACAGCCACTCCAGCGGGCGCACAGGTACGGAGTTGGGCTGTTTTCAAGTAGCAGGGTCCTCACATCACAACTACTAGCATCACCTTGAACTAATTGCTGAAAACGGTATAACGTGGACTAAGTGCAGTGATCTCACCCTCCTGTAAACCATCCGGCGCCTGTAAATTACTTTGGATTCACACAAGCGAGGGGAAAGCCGCAGGTGCAGCGAGTGCCGGTGCTGCCCCGGCGCCCTGCCCTGACGCCGGAGCTGCAGGACGTCCCGCAGCATCCCTGACAGCCTCTGCCTCACATGAGCGGGTTTTGTGGCCAAGCTGCTGCGTCCTCTGACAACTTCAGCAGCACGAGGCTCTCGGAGGATGACATGCTGGAACTTAATAGCTTGTTGTTATACAAACTGTTCGGCCACGTCGTCGGCATGAAAGAAGAGCATTGGTGTTGCTTCTATCTGTACTTCAGCCTTTTGAAATAAAATGTTGCCTTTTTTCTTTCAAATCCAAGTCCCCTCAATGAACCCTCAGTTTTTCATTTCCCTTCAAAACCACAATGTGCACAGTGACTCATGCAGAAAAGATTGGTAGCAAACTCATGCAATGCTTGTGTAGGTATACTTGATGAGTGAGGCTCGAGATTTCCAATTTGTAAAGTTATTATTCCATAAGCACAGTTTGCCATGTAGCAATTGTAAAATTCAGAAATATTTCTTCAGATAAGATCTGATACTGATCTTCATCGCATTTCCATTTTGGCAGAGATTTTTAAGGACCTTATCCGTTATCTTCTCCCAATTACAGTACCAGAGCTCCACCTATAACGAACCAAATCCCTACTATCTTTGCAAAAGCACAACATCTGACTTCCACATTAATCCTTGAAAAAATGGATCCAGTCTATGCAGTGTTAATAAGGCAATTATCACGCAAGCGGCACATTTTTTTCTGTGATTTCCTAATTAACATGACTATCAACTGCTTATTAATAAAGCAGTTTCCTATGCTTTGACTTGCAGCATATTGTAAACAAATTTAAGATGCCATTTCCTGCTCCATCATTTACATCACACTGTTAATTCATACTTGTATTTGCTTTTCCTATTTGTTAGTGCATTTCAGAGAAAACTGTACATCATGATGGGGAAGAAAAAAGCAATATTAGAAACAAAGCCACAAAAAGCAGATTGGTGGATTATTTCCTATTAAATTATGCACCCAGGGAATTTTTTCACAGTACGTGAAACTACATGCCGGTAATCTGGACAAACTACCTCCTCCTGCATCAGTATTTTATTTGCCTTTCTCCAACAGATGCTACTGACAATTTACTAAATGGTGCACTGCTTAGTAAATTTAGTAGGGGAAAAAGAACATTTATTTTCATACAAATTAAATCATGCATGAACCTACGTTAACTGCAGCGTTTGGGGAAAAAAAGGCTTCGGTCCAGTAAATGAGTGGGAAAACAGGATTCCTACTCTTTCTGATGTTAACATCAAGCAACTTCCAACACGACACATTCTTCTGATTTGCTGTTTCCTGTAAATGCCATCCCATGGCTAAATTTTCCAGAGCCAGCAATTTAAATATCCAGCCCTTTGAAATTACATCTCTTCGGTGGTGCAGCTGTCTGCGACCGCGCACAATATGACTTTGATATACACGGTGTTATACTAAGTGATGTTTTTTAAAGAAAAACAACACGCCTTTGCACATTCCTTTCTGACTGACAGCTTAATGTGAGAAAACATTTCCGACTGAACTTGTGTTGAAGGTTGTGCAAGCATTTAAAGGCTGGGGAAATCGTTTCTTGTAGTATATAACCTGCACCACCACAGGCTGACTAATGAGTCAGAGAGTGCTGAAACCCTCAGGTCCCATAAACATCCACTAATGAGATGAAACAAGATCTAAAGTGCTCAAATGTTGATAAGTACAGAATGTAGCTCACGATGTACTCTTCACAAATTAGTGAAGGGTTGCTATGGCTCCTTAATGAAATGTTATTATGTTTTAAAACTGAAATCAGACATCTGGGGGGGGGGGGGCAGGGGGAGGAAATGGGAGTGAGTGTTTGAACACCGTTGTCTAGGCTTCCTTTCATCAGCCAGCTGAATTTGCTTACTTGTCCTGAATGAGTGGATCCATTTCTTCAGCTTGTGCAGTGCCTTGCAATAAAGCCAAGCAGTGTGTGCCGTCTTCCGCTCCCTGGGAAGCAGAAATCTCTGGTATGGGAGAGGCGGCTTCTGCAGGAAAGACTATATGAGCTGCTCTTTCCCAGCTATAAAAGTCTCCTGTCCTCCCGTAGCGACAAAGAGCATCCAAAGGATTCGACAAACGCAGACGCGCCAATATATTCAGCACATTCTCAAAACGACTGGTCAGATCTTAAAAAAATTTAAGCACTGAAGTGTTGAGAATCACTTGTTTCATGCTCATCTCAGACGTGAAAATATTTATTTTAAAGTTCTTTACATGAGACCACATCGATGTCTTTCATTACCAACCTTGATATAAATGTAGATATAGACAGATAGATAGACAAACAGACAGACGGACAGACTGGCATACATATATATTCACATACATGCGCACAAATCTATATATACAAAATTTGAGTGAGAGACAAAGATATGTTTGGTTCCAACTACAGCAAGCCCTAGGATTTGCTACCTCCTGGTGAACACTGACTTTTTAAACAGTGCCCAGCGCACACGCAGCTATTTCCCTCCTGAGTTACAGAGCAATCACGGTATTACGAGCTTCAATAAGAACTAACTACTCCTGCTCCGGCGCTGGAGGTGACTCTGAAATCACTTGCCTGGAGAGGAATGGGTTAAAGTAAAGCCAGGAGATACTGAGAAGCGCACTTCCTCGAGCGACTCTTGAAAACATTTCTTTAAATGCATCCTTTTAAACTTTCTTTTCAGAGGATGAAGTGAGGGAGGACCACGCTGACAAAGATGAAATGAGCTGACATTCACTCGCCAGCACTCTGGGATGCAGAAGCCCGCCGCTGGCACTGCCTATCAACGCTGCGCACGGGCGGCAGGCGCAGCCCCAAGGGTGGCTTTGAGAACTGATTCCATCTTTCCTAACAAACAAGCACACAAATATATATCCATTTTAAATTTGATTCAACTTAAATCAGTTCCGTCGAATCAATTTAATTCTCCTGCTCGTCGCTTCTGCCTTACCTGTGGCAACACCTCCAGCCTGAGCCCCCTCTCCCTCATGGGGACGTGACTTGAGATCCTGCATCGCTATCGCCTTTCGAGGGGCCCCATTTTCCAAACTAAGGATACTTTTAATATTTCACACTACCTTCTGCTGGCAACTCTGGTAATAGCTCTCGAGGGGAAAATTTTAAAAATGGAGAATAGAGCCGTTCAGTTCAGATGCCCGACAGCTACTCCCGGGCTTGGCAGGCCTACAAATGACACGCCAGGGCCCGTGCGTGCGGCTAATGACTATCAGCCCAAATTGCAGGACCGTGTTCAAATACCTTCGTATCAATCATTCTGGCTGCAGAATCAATTGAACCGATACATCAGAGCAGAGGCCCGATCCACTTCTTATTAGAGTCAGCGAGATATTTTTTACATTAATTACTGAACATCCCCTACAAATACTTGAGCTGGACGCAAAATGAGCAGATGACTTTCTGCGGCCCACATTTTCCTCGATGTTGTCTTAGGGTACTCTGGTGACTTCTTCTGACCTTAAAAACTTGAGCATGACTTCACCACTTACACGTACATGTGAAATTGTAAAACGTATCATTTGACTTACTCAATGGGACCTGGCTCTCAATTCATGGGCAGGAGCCCACCACCCCCAGCATCTGGGATAATGCAACATTTGCAGGAAGAATAACACGTCAGCATGGCAACGGCAGTGCATCTGATGAGATTTGAACATAGAGCTTCCTGGGGGAAAAGTTCTACATGAAAACAAGCACTTCAGTATGCAGAGTAAGGAATCAATCTTGCCACTCAAACTAATCATCATGGTAAAAATAATAGATTGGATTAAAATCAGCTTTACTCTTTATTAATTCTACTGTTTTATTCCTCTAATTACAGTGTTCAAATCATATAGTGCTACACATGCATTTGCAACATTTTAAAAGAAGGATAAAGAAAAGTGTGCTGGTTTTGGCTGGGACAGAGTTAATTTTCTTCATAGCAGCTCGTATGGGGCTCTGTTTTGGATTTGTGCTGGAAACAGTGTTGATAACCCAGGGATGTTTTCGTTCCTGCTGAGCAGGGCTGACACACAGTCAGGGCCTTTGCTGCTCCTCACCCCACCCCACCAGCGAGTGGGCTGGGGGGCACAAGGAGCTGGGAGGGGGCACAGCCGGGACAGCTGACCCCAACTGCCCAAAGGGCTATTCCATACCATACGGCGTCATGCTCAGCATATACAGCTGGGGAAGAAGAAGGAAGGGGGGGACGTTTGGAGTGATGGCGTTTGTCTTCCCAGGTCACCGTTACGCGTGATGAGCCCTGCTTTCCTGGAGATGGCTGAGCACCTGCCTGCCCATGGGAAGGAGTGAAGGGATTCCTTGTTTTGCTTTGCCTGTGTGCGCAGCTTTTGCTTTCCCTATTAAACTGTCTTTATCTCACCCCACGAGTTTTCTCACCTTTACTCTTCTGATTCTCTCCCCCATCCCACTGGGGGGAGTGAGCGAGCGGCTGGGTGGGGCTTAGTTGCCTCACAACAAAAAGTAAAAGAAATAAAGTTTATGTGTGTGACCCAGGTTGATACCAGGTTGTGACCAGTTCTGTAATCAACATTCCCGGAGTAATTACACTTCTACAAGAAAACAAAAAAAAAAAAATTAAAAGACTCAAAGTGATTTCAAAGTAAATGATTCAGATGATATATTATGTGATTTCTGCTTATTACTACCTACCCTTTCTGATTTTTAATACCAACATAGAGGTCTCAGGACAAGATTTCCAACCAATTTGGTCTTCTTCCATTTGGCAAACACTGTGTCTAATGGAGCTTGAAATTAAACCAGCTTTTTTGGTTACTTCCTGCTTTGCAAAATTCCTGCTTTGCAAAATCCCAGCAGTGATGACGGGCTCTCCTGTTCACGGGCTGCAGCAGAGGATGCCCAAAAGAAAAAAGCATACTATTGTCGCTCTCACACACATGGCAGTGCTGCTCTGCGAGGTTCAAGTCCATGAACAACGTCAGTAGGAGCTACCACTTCAAAAACAGATAAAAAGTAATAAAGTATTTTGATTTTTGCTGTAAGTAGAAATGATTGTGACTTACGTATTTAACCGCCTATGCTGGGACAAATGCAAGTGATAAATGGTCACTATAAATGACAAAGCAGTAGATGTCGTTAATACCCCACTTGGAATCTGACAATATCGTCTCAGAATTCCCTGTCTCACTAGATTAGGAGCGTATGTAACTTAATTAGACTTCTTCAACTCTTATTGAGTGTTTCAGTCAGTCAAATAAATGCACTCACAGATCTGTTTAAGTTTGTCTTCTTAAGGGTACTTGATCTTTTCCTGCATCTCAGAATCTGTTTGGACAATCTAATCTGCTCAGAGAGATGAGCAGTTATGCAAGCCATGTTTTGAAATGTCTAAGAAACACTTGACAGCCACAACCTGGACTTTTTCTTGTCCATTTGGGAAATCACATATGCATTTAAGTTCGAAAGTACTCATGCTGAGCACTTAACAGATTAGTCTTCATCCAGACTTTTATTTTTTACCTCAAATGTAACAGCAATATCTGCATATATGTACCAGCCACAGCTACAAAGGATATTTCAATCTGATTTACAGTCTGGTAGTAGGAAAAGTACCTTGCTAATTTTTCCATTTGTTTACTCTGTGCCATCTGTTAATTCTGCATGAATACTTCATTCCACTGTTTCTTACATTGCAAATGTCTCCCCCTTTTCCAGTATACCCTGTGGTTAGCGTTGCAAAGGGTCTGGGTTTTGCCGGAGCTATCCCTCATGGACAACATTCAGAGTCACTGAACTGACCAGCTGTGCTCTTTCAAACCGTACAAATCTGCTGTAAGGCAGTGACAGACTGACATTGTCCAAGATTTATGCTCTATTTTCCAAACATGTCCTGGGAGATCATGACCTTGTTGTGGATTTACTTGGGGGAAAAACTTAGAATTATTAACTTCACATGATATGTAAATATATAGATCAATGCTCCTCTCAGCAGATGATTGCCAGACTATTCAATGACTGCTTTTTTTGTGAAAAAGATACCGTCAACCCTCTCCTTCCCTGAAAATCTCCTCATAAATGTCTCTGATGGCAGATCGTTAAATGCTGAGCTGTGGCATTTCCCTGAAGATATAATTATAAAGCTGTGGGAGGAAAAGAGACAACTCTTTAGACCACACTCTTCTTTCTTTTATGGCTATGTAGTTCAGTGGCTAATGTGTATATTGAATTTAATTTAATCACTTCTGTTATTTCTACTAGTTAGATAGCAGTCATTTCATTCAGACATATTATTAAATTATTTATATGGGACCTTCTACTAGCTCAACGTCATTAAGATGGAGTTAAAAGTTTATAAGCTCAAAAATAGCATGGCTGGCTGAGGTCATGGCAAGAAAGCCGCAGTAGAAGAAGATTAAATTTCCATGCCAGTATGCATATGCCTGTACTTGAGCCAGATGCCTAAAACCCCATCGCCACTGGAGATCCAGCGCGTGCAGGCAGAGGAATTTGCAAAGCAACGCGATGGGGAGCCAGAGCCCAGCCACTCCCCAGGGTTCATTGGCTTTATCGATCAGGTCTCCACTGGCACAGCAGATGAGACACGTTGGCTGCATGTAGATACTGACATTTAAGTTAGTCTCGTATTGAATCCCACCAAAAGAACCTGGAGTTGAGTCACTACTTAAGAAGTTTTGAAAAGTTGTTTGTTTTTTTTTCTGGAAAAGAGTCTACTCTTTTCACTAAATCTTTCTGAACTTCTTTTTCAACAATATGAACTTGAATAGTGTTTGAATCCAGGAGGAGTGTTTGGGTAATGCCATTGTATTCATTTTTGCTAGGAGCATCACAGTCTGGTTTTAGAAGCTTGAAAAGAAGACAGGAATGCTAAGACAGACAGGGGTGCTAATCCATCCCACTCACCTGTACCACACAATTTATGTAACGCAGGATTACCAGTCTTACCTCTTCAGCCTTCCATAACCATTTCCCACACTTTCCCTACATAATCCATGCCATTGCCTACTTTCACTCCACCATTCTCACACACCATACAGTACCTATCTCAAGCCCATGAAGCACCTCTCGGGTGTCCCCTGTGATGTGAACCCAGCCGGCAGGCATCACGGCAGCGCTGCAGGCTGGATTCGCGTGCTGCTGAGAGGCAAACCCCATCCTTGGCACTTCTGGCCAAGCTAAATGAAAGCCTCTTCCCTGAGCAGAGCGCGGTGTGATCAGCTCTCTTCAGCACTGATACCACTATATGCAACTACCTGAAGTTAAGATCTCTTCCAAAATTACCTCTTTTTAATATGCTTAACTAGAAATTGGCTAGGTTCAATTGACAATGATTTCGTATCCCTCCATTTCTTTTCACTACATGACCGATTCAATAATTATCTGTACCGCAGCCACATTCTTCCCATCACACATGCACTGACTTAATAAAATATATGTGCAAATATCCCCAGAAATGTGAACTTTGTATATCAAGTTTCCATCCACAGACCATGGAGTTGTGCAGTGATATTATTATGGAGCCAACCCATTTTAATTCCCAAATGGGCATTACTGAAGTCAATCCAGTTACACCCAGTTACCAAAACAAGAACAACATTTAGAGCACTGTGTTTTGGGTTTCAAAGACTGAGATGTTTCCTAGACATTTAGCTGACTGGGCATGTTGTTACTTTCCATGATCTTTAGGTACTATAGTAAGTACTATTTTTACAACAGCAAGCTGCAAATATCTTTTTTCAAAAACCTGGCCATCTCCCGCAGCTGCCAGGAAAGACGCTCAAAAGTTCTTGTTGTTAAATTATACCAAAACGTGTCCTGTAATATACATAGTCATAAGAGATTATAAGAAGAAGGGACATGTGAAAGAGAAAGATAGGAAAAGAATAAGGACTTATCTACCCCAAGTTGTTATTTGACTTGGCATGATTTTAAATTAATCTAGCTAAACTAGTGAAAAGACTTTGTAAACCTCATAAACCATTTTTACCGTGGTTTAAATAAATTAAAAAAAAAAAACAGATTAAAGTCTTGGACACAGGAACTCGTTACCGTGAATAACAGATTTCTGCGCCACGGGCGATCTGCAGTAAAGTGGAATATGTCACATATAAACTGAAATAACACTTTCTGTAGAGACGCTTGTTTTAATTTATCTGAATCAGCTAAGCCTGTATGAAACTGAGACCTCCTGTAAAAAGACACCAGGAGAGGCAAAGCAACAAATGCTCAAGAAAAGGGAATGGATAGTGTTTCAAATTATACACTGTGTGCATAGAGGTCACGAGATAAACTTTAATGTAACACAAATTTATAGCTCTGTTGAGGGCCCTTCATAACATCATAACAGCAGAAGAACAAAGCTAGAGTGTTTTCTTGCCAAAATGGGATTTTCTAGCCCTTTGCTGATTGCTTGTTTTTATAGAACAATCGGTTTATTTGACTAGCTTCAGCCTTTCTGCATTGCGGCTTCTGAACCTAACCTGCAGGAACAACAGCATTTGAAAACTTAGTTAAATATTGCCACCCACATCAAAGATCACTGCAGTCAGCTGAAAAATCACTATTAACCTCAATGATCTTTTGGGTATGTGCTTACTGCACTCCAATGTCTGACATGTAAAGATGCCACTTTATAAAACACTTTGGAAGATTAGAAGAAAGAGGCATGAGAACCTAGCTGCTCTCCTTCCCAAAGACAGCATCTTCACATTAAATATAATCATATTTACTGTTAAAGGTGGACAAAATTTATCAAAGTGAGTCACTGATTTAATTATCCAAAGTCTTCTGTAATTCCTTGTAGTGTCACTATGATTGTGTTAAAATCGTACTACTAATGGTCTTGCAAACAACTGAGCAATTCACTTCAGAAGAAACTCAACAACATTCACTGCATGCACAAATATCTTAGACCTCTGGATGTTTGCTGCTTACTTCCTCTCTATTTATACTCTTAATTTATAAATAATATTGATTTACAAAATACCAGCTCAAGTGGCTGGTGTTCTTTCTGCTTTCTAAATGCATGACAAGTTGGAAGAATTAGAAACAACTTCCATGACATAACGGGGCAATGCCGACATGTGCCAGTTTTCCTAAGCAACATCTTTCCCCCTTTTCCCATAAAACTGCATAAAAAAAATTAATCACTAGGAATCCCATCAGAGCAGGTTATGTCATAAAAGAAAAAGTCTGCAAATATTTTTTCTAACATCCCTTAACTACACTTCTAGCCCTGACCCCAATTCTCCAGGGAGCTCAACTGGACTCCTTTGAAAAAAGCATTGCATACAATTTTTTTAAAAGCAAGTGCAATGTTATGGTCTGGCTCCCTGCCACAAAAGCAGGGACACTGAAAATTAAAAATGACATTCCTGGCTTTTATTCACACTACCAGTTTCTTTCTCGATCTTATGCAGCAGACTTGTTTTGTCACTGACCTTTGTGGTGCTGTAAGAAGAAGGAAAGATTTGACACAATAAATCATAATGTCACTTATGGTGTAATTGTATAATACCAGGCTTTTTTTTTTCCTTCAATCAAGGTGAAATATAGGGCTACGCTCTCTTTAGTGGGTTCAAATAAACCCTAAATCCCAGTAAAAATTAATTTTCTTGTCCTAATCAAATCCCCACTTGAGCTGGGCTTGTTCATGGCCAAATATAGTTTGGCACAATAACACACAGAAAATTGGGTGCAGGGTACATTAGAAAACAAGCTAAAATTTTGCTTTGCTCAAGCCCAGCCTATGAAGTTTACCTGCAGCAAAATGTATTTTTAAATAAACCTCTTATGTACTTAGCGCTAAATTATGAGCAACTTCATACTCAGCATGCTTACTCCAACCCGTTTTGAAGCTCATGACCTTATTTCTGAGTCACAGCTCTATGTTAACTCCCAGCAGAATTTCACCTTTATGGGGTTAAATGAATCAGTGGAAGGGTTGGGACCAGGACTAAATGCTATTTGTCCTTTAACATCTTTGTAAGTGTTTTATTCTATAAATATTTCATATTGAAGAAAAGCCTTGTTTGTGCATGCCAGAAAATAAAGGTCTCAAGGATCTGCCATCTAGCCAAGAAAAGAAGAAAATCTATCAGAACTCCTCGCCAGGGAGAAAAGAGGAAAATGCAGCTCTAGGAGCAAGAGCCAGACACTTGAAACCTCTTCATCCTCCCAAACTTACACCCTCAGCTGGCAGAAGAGCATGCTGCTGCTGCTGCACCACCACCAATGCCAGAGAAGATCAATAGTAAGTGGGTAATTAAAAACATAGTTGTGTTTAAGGGACTTCTGTAGCTTGTTTGTATGTAAGTTTTCAAAACTGGGACTCGGTGTTTAAATCTCATGTGTTTGTTTAATCATGAAAAGATGAGCAGTAAGAGGTAAACTTCCAACATCAGCTGCCCGGGGAATTCCCAGAGATACTGGGATCAAAGTCTTGGAAAAAAGGGCAAGAAAACAATCCTAAAAAAAAAAAAAGAAACCAGGAGCAGGTAGAAAAGAGGAGCAGCGCTAACAGCTGGCTTGCACCACAGTCACAGAGAGTTTTTCACAAATTCACTCAAAGGGTCCAGATTATAACCCATTTTGCACAGATTATTTCTAGCTTTACTTTCACTAATTTATTGAAGTGAGTTGGTTTATTTTCCAAGCTGTGAGCAGACAGAAGGTTGCACTGAAATTCAAACTCTGGCTTGTATGGTTTTAATCAAAGTCCATCTTCTGATGGCTTGTTTCAGACAGACCGATGCTGAGGATTTACACTTGTCCTGGTTTTGGCTGGGACAGAGTTCATTTTCTTCCTAGTCGCTGGTACAGTGCTGTGTTTGGGATTTAGGATGAGAATAATGCTGATAACACACTGATGGTTTAGCTGTGGCTGAGCAGTGCTGACACTGGTCAAGGACTTGTCAGCTTCCCAGGCTCTGCCGGGCGCACAAGGAGCTGGGAGGGGGCACGGCCAGGACAGCTGACCCCCACTGCCCAAAGGGCTATTCCATACCATACGGCGTCATGCCCAGTATAGAAACTGGGGGAGGTGGCCGGGGGCGGCAATTGCTGCTCAGGGATGGGATGGGCATTGGTCAGTGGGTGGTGAGCAATTGCATTGTGCACCACTTGTTTTGTACTTTCTTTTATCACCATCATCATCATTATTATTATTATTATTATTGTTATTATTACCATCATCATCATCATCATTATTATTTTCTCTTCCTCTGCTGTCCTATTAAAGTCTCTTTATCTCAACCCATGAGTTTTACTTTTTTTCCCAATTCTCTCCCCCATCCCACCGGAAGGGGCAGGGTGAGCGAGCGGCTGGGTGGGGCTTGGTTGCCAACTGGGGATAAACCACAACAACACTTTACTGTCATTCAAAAGATTAAAAACTTGCAACAAATTTTAAACTGATTAACTTTCGCTTTAAAGACTATTTCTAATGGCACCAAACAGAAACATTATTTCAAGGGCAATGGAGTATTTTTTTGAATAGGAGAAGTAAATAATAGTGAAAGGGTATAGATGTCAGACTGCATTGATCCTAGGATAGAAATTATATTTTAATGCAAACTTCTTACACAGCTCCTTCAGGACCGAAACCAGCCATATGCATGGGAAAAGGTGTTTAGTACTGAGCAGTGAGTTTAAGCCTCATTAATTTGATCCTACTGCGATATTTAAATACTACTACGGTATTCTCACATGCCCTTCCTAAGAAGCATAAAATAAACATATTCATACTTATTAGAAAGGGGATGTGAACATTTATTACACATTTTTGAAAGCTATTTATATATTTGCAAAACCAACAACCCCCATCATTTTTTTTAATTAATAATGTGTGTCGTGGCCTTGATATTTATAGGTACAGGTTTTTCACAAGAAAATGTTAATTACATTCACCAGCCATGAGCGGAATATATAAGAAGCAATTTATAAATTAAACACAGTAGTTTGTGGTTTGAGGAAATCAGAGCTAAACTGAAATTATGTTTAGATTCATGGATCAGAAATACATACTGATTCACTACAGCATATCAAAACATAATCGACAGATGGCAGAACACTACTGGGGTTTGGGGTTTTTTGTGGTTTTTTTTCTTAGCACACATTTATCTACATTAGATTTATAAGACAACAGTGTCAGAGCTTAATAAGGATTTCGGAATAAATGTGTATTTTAAAAATGTAGAACACATAAGAAAGAAGAAAGAGGTTAACCCATGCACCTTGTGTCTGGAAGAAACTTCTAACTTAGATATTGGGGTAACTCAGTCCTAGAAGACAGAGACATCCAGAAGACGGTAAGTTGCAATACGAGACTGACTTTTAAATCAAAAACACTGGCAAGTGAGCAGAGAAAAAACCTGAAGCCAAGCCTAATTATTGTCCACATTTCCCTAATTCAGGGAAATATAGCAGAAGTGTACAACAAAAAGATCTTTGGAAGAAAACTCTCTACACCGAGGCCACAGCTAGGACGTCTCCCAGGTATACTTGGGAGTACTTCTCCAGTCCAGTCTGTGAAGCTATGTTTCTCACGTGATACTGCTGGATTAGCATCTAGTAGATTTTCTACCTTCAACCCTGTCATATTAGCTAAAAATCTCACAAATAAAGACACATACACATGCACGCACCCATATACATATACACATCTGTGCTTTCAACTGCCCACATAAAATATACCACTGCAGTCAGTGGAAATGCCTTAAGTCATAAAGTAAAGCATGTTCTCAGACTTGGTGGCTGAGCTGTTCCATATTTAGGAATAAACACCTGTGAAATTCATAGCAAATATGTGGTGCTATAAAACAGACATGCTTAACAAGATGAAAGATGAAGTCAGGTATTCCAGCAGCCCATACCAGGTCATTATGGCTTTCTATGCATCTCCTGAGCTCTAAGTTCAGTGGTTTGGACATGTCACCGGGGTGGGTGACGGTGACCCTGGCGTACTCCAGAGCATTTCTGGAGGCCAGCTGCAGGTCCCAGGAGCTGAAGGGTTCCCCTCTCTCAAGGAGATAAATGCTTTTGAGATAGCCAACATTGGCTTTACCAAGGGCAAGTCCTGCCTCACCAACCTAGTGGCTTTCTACGATGGAGTTACCACATCAGTGGACAAGGGAAAAGCAATAGATGTCGTCTATCTGGACTTCTGTAAAGCCTTTGACATGGTCCCCCACAACATCCTTCTCTCTAAATTGGAGAGATATGGATCTGATAGGTGGACTGTTCAGTGGATAAGGAATTGGTTGGATGGTCGCATCCAGAGCATAGCGGTCAACGGCTCAATGTCCAGATGGAGATCAGTGATGAGTGGTGTCCTTCAGGGGTCTGTACTGGGACCAGTGCTGTTCAGTATTTTCATCAATGACATTGACAGAGAGACTGAGTGCACCTTCAGCAAGTCTGCAGGTGACACCAAGCTGAGTGGTGCAGCTGACACACCAGAAGGACAGGATGTCATCCAGAGGGACCTGGACAATCTCGAGAAGTGGGCCTATGTGAACCTCATGAGGTTCAACAAGGCCAAGTGCAGGGTCCTGCACCTGGGTCAGGGCAATCCCCAGTATCAATACAGGCTGGGGGATGATGTGATCGAGAGCAGCCCTGAGGAGAAGGACTTGTGGGTAGTGGGGGATGAAAAGCTGGACATAAGCCAACAATGTGCGCTTGCAGCCCGGAAGGCCAACCATATCCGGGGCTGCATCAAAAGCAGCGTGGCCAGCAGGTCGAGGGAGGGGATTCTGCCCCTCTGCTCTGCTCTGGTGAGACCCCACCTGCAGTACTGCGTCCAGCTCTGGAGCCCTCAGCACAGGAAAGACATGGACCTGTTGGAGCGGGTCCAGAGGAGGGCCACGAAAATGATCAGAGGGATGGAACACCTCTCCTATGAAGAAAGGTTGAGAGAGTTGGGGTTATTCAGCCTGGAGAAGAGAAGGCTGCGGGAAGACCTTATAGCAGCCTTCCAGTACTTAAAGGGGGCCTATAGGAAAGATGGGGACAGATTTTTTAGCGAGGCCGGTTGTGACAGGACAAGGAGCAATGGTTTTAAACTAAGGGAGGGCAGATTTAGATTGGATTTAAGACATTTGTTATGATGAGGGTGGTGAGGCACTGGCCCAGGTTGCCCAGAGAGGTGGTAGATGCCCCATCCCCGGAAACATTCAAGGTCAGGTTGGACGGGGCTCTGAGCAACCTGATCTGGTTGAAGATGTCCCTGCTCTTGCAGGGGTTGGACTAGATGACCTGTAAAGGTCTCTTCCAATCCAAAGCATTCTGTGATTCTATGATTCTTTGTGTCCTGGGGTTTGCAAAGAAAATTTCCTAATATTAACAAGATAGAAACTGCCATACTTGCAAGTTCAGTGAGTGTGTGTGTGTGACGTTAAAAAAAGTGAAGCAAACGTGAAATCCTGAACCTGAAAAGCTGTTCCACAGCATCAGAACAGCATCATGAACTTAGGGAAAAGAAACTGTGGCATTTGAGAAAGCACTCAGCAGAGATAAATCCCTCATCTGAAAATATTTATCGGGGAAAAAAAAGAGATTAACCCCCCTGCTTTGAACAGACTTGTTACTAGAGAGGGAACTGCAGGTAAATTGACCTGCTCAGTAGGAATGAACTGGAGAGGTTAATGAAGAAAAACACTTTTTGTCTCCATCTATTGGTGAAAAGTCAATTCAGCTGCTGTTTGGGTATGTCTTTTGCAATACTATTCCAGAAAGGACATCTGTGTAGCGAATACCCCAATATCCCCATCTTTTCTATCTTGTGATGAGCCTTTTCGATGCCCTGGAGCACATTCTCCATCTGCCTGATAAAAGCCTTTTTGTACAGAATGCAGGTGTCCAACTTCATTATTTGCTCATAAGGCTGCAATAATGCAGCAGCCTCTGACAAACCGCTTCCCTGCCTGAGAAATAAAGTATGTGCCTTTACAAAAGGAGACTATTACAGACAGTATCATAAACCGAAGAGGTAATTCGGGTTTTTAACTAAGCACAGGAGTTAGAATAGCATATTGACAGTATCATCTTGATTTCTGGTGACCTGGAAACCAGAATCGTTATTTTGGTATAATAAACATAAAAGTAAAGGTCTGAACCGAAAAGAACTAATATTTTAGGAATTCTTCAGTCAGGAAAGAGCATTAGCACTTCAGGGGAGAAGGTGCAAAGGGAATAAGTAGCTATTTAAATGTGAGCAGCATCCCTTTCTTTTTTTTTTCCCTTATTTTTTAACATTAGCATCCACAACAAAACAACCTGTATGTAAGTTAATATTGGCATACTGTCCCTGCTCAGAAAGCATTCCTGCTGCATTACAGAAGGCAGCTGGGTGGCACAGTAGATGTGTCATTTGCTTTTTAACATCTCTGTGACCTGGATTTAAATTCACAGTTGCACAAAATGAGACTTCAGTTCCCTCGGAAGGCTATTAAGGCACACACAGAAAGACTTGTGAGGCATCCAAAGCCAGCGGGAACGTGCTCCCCGCGCTCGCCCCTGCGGACGCACACCCTCAGAGGCCACAGGGGAAGGGAGAACTGGATAATTTTTATTAAAAGGATGCCTTCACTTTGGAGGAAAAGCACCCAACTACTGTGAATAAATCTTCTGTTTATTTAAAAGTTTACCCACAATACTTTAACCTCCCCGTGAGAAAAGGCATTTGATATGTTGCTGCCAATCCTAGTGCCTCATCAGAGAGCTTTATAGGTCTAATTGTTTTCCTATCCACAAAGAACAAAAAGGAGAGCTGTGAAAAATTCAAAAATGTTATATTCTCTCCCGTAAAGCATCATTACCCACCATCTACTGCATAATACTCCCAGCCTTGCTGGTGCATCTGTATATGAGAATGAATTGCCTGCCTTACCTTTACGAGGCAAGACAAGTGCTTATGATGAGGCCTAACTCTAAATTAAGCTCAAAACTCTCTTTTTTTATTAGTTTTACATCCACCACCTCAAAAAGATTAAAACCTCAGCTTCAGCGCGAGTCAATTTTTCTTCTTCTCTTTTCTGGGCCCATTTATTACCTTTTTGAGAACTGGCCCAGGTGAGTTGGCATCTCTTCACCACCACACACCACAAGTGATGGGAACCCAGCACGTCTCACCCAACTGCTGTGCCCTCCATCCCGTTCCCCGCCTGAGGACACAGCTGAGCCTTCATCCCTCGCCAGCCTGGATCCCTGCAGCTGCTCCATCGATCCTGCCCTGCCCCTGCCTCCAGCTCCAGACTCCCGTCCTCTGCAACCAGACGCATCCAGCAGCTCTCCCAGCCGAAATCTGCTCTTTCTCTTTTTTAATATTCTTTTTTCTTTCTTTTTTTTTTTTGATGGATTCAAACTCATCGTTTCCTCGGCTCCCTGACTACCACGCAGGAGCCCGCAGTGGCGTTGCTACAGAGAAGGAGGTACAAAGGTATCATCTACGTACAGAGTTAGATTAATCCTGAACAAACCCTAGACATGAACTCCAGAAACTCAGCTGAAAGCAGAGCTCCTTGTGAAGTTTCCAGGTAAATAATGTTTACATAGAGTTTGATTTTTGCCATCGTTTCCTTGAAAAATGGAAACAAATAATTTTGTTTCAGATAGCTGAAGTTTAACCAAAGCATCTCAATTTGTCAATCTAAATCAAATCATTCAATACTAATGTATACCTGTCTGAATCACCAAGGGGTCTTTTCATTTTTGTTAAAAAATAAAATATTGTGAAGCATTTCTAAATATAATGAGGAGAATGCACTGAGTTGTGAGTAATGCTGAGAGGTTCTTGAGAAGGGAGCAATCAAAAGTACAGCTATATTTTTCAGCATACTTTTATTGGTCCTTTTCTCTCTGGAAGATAGATTCAAAAGAGAAATTTAAGCAGGATTTGGATAAAATCTCCTTGGACTCTGTGTTGTCTATATCTTGCAAAGTACCAGTGGCCCTGCCAGCTTTCGCTCCCTGCCTCGTTGCTGCCCTGCCCTGCTGCAGGGCCAGTACGTTGTCCATTTTTAGAATGAATCTCTTTCCCCAAAGCACCTTATTGTTATTTTTCTTCTTTCATCAAGTGTCTCCTGCAGCTCAGGCAGGTCCCAGTGCAATCTGAGGTCTGGGAGCACGAGACCAGGCGGCTCCCCAGCTCTCCTTGCTCTCCATGCCCAGGGATGAAGATGACACCTACACTGTCAGTCTCACTCCCGCTCTCCCTCGCTCCTTTCCTATTTTATTTTACTAACCATTTCAGTCTGCTACACAAAAGAACAGCTCTCAGCAGGAGACCCAGTCTTCAACCTTTGGCCATGCCAGGCATTTTCTGCTGGCAGCATAAGGAGATCCCACAGCCCATGGACCTCGTGGACCCGACTGAGGCTCCTGCATCTCTCCATAGTTTGAGTCTATACACATATGGAGTTAAACCCACATACCTGTCTATTTACATCCTCAGTTTTATCTGTATTTTGCCACTGTCACCAAGAGTTACAAGTGCTAAAACACCTACGAGCCCCAGATTTCATCAAGAAATCTCTTTCTGGCAGAGTTGCCTTTATTTATTTTCTTTCCTTCCAGAAAACTCTCATTGGGATGTTATCCACTGCTTTATTCAATTCCAACAGGACTCTTTGGGACTAGGGAGAACTACAAATCGAATGCTTCAGAATAAATCAAAGCATAAAATTACATTGTCTCTGACAAGAAAAAGATTTGATTATCTGCATTTCCGTACAAAGAAATTACAGGAGAACTTGCCTTCGAGTTTAAAGGCCTGACTTTTTCTCAATTGAAATGTAGCAAGCAAACACATATGTCCCTCCAATCTTATCCTGACAAGAATCAGTTTGAACTGATTTGTCCCCTCCCTGGTGACAGGGAGTGAATGCAGAGCGCTTGGTATTGCAGACGTAGGCTATTGCGGTCCGTGCGGCAAATCGGCGGGGATTTTATGTGTAGCAGGAATTGAATTGTGCATCTCTCCCAAATGATGGGAAAATCACTCCCCATGAAGGTGAGGCTGGAGAAGGAATCAAAGTACAGTACAAAGCACACTATAAATAAAGGTCAGCCTCTCTCTGTATTTCCTCCAGAGAAAGACTAAACTTGGAGACATGTTGAAAACAGATAATTGCATTGTATTTCAAAAATATCATCGAAGCTAAAAATGGGCTATATAAGGATTAGCTATAAAAGTCAGTAGTTAATGATTCACCATAATACATGATTTAGCTGTAAGCTAGAAAAACATAAAAATAGCTCAAGAAACTAATTTCTTATGCTGTTTCAGGCATACGGATGATTTAAACTCAGGCATTTCCATATTTTTCAGATTCCTGAGCAATGGCATCTGATGAGAAACCGATCTGTTTAGACATTCTCTTTCTAGGGTAAATAACGACACTTTATGGCATCCTAGAAAAGATTGTGTAGTTCCATAATTGGTAATTTTGTACAGCTTGCATGAGGTCTGTGTCATCTCACAAATTTCACAAAGCAACTGCTCTGACTGGGGTGCTATAATTGATTACACAAAATTGCTGGGATAGAGAAACGAGCACACTATCAATTACATTGATAGAAAATTGGTGGGACCGAAGAGCGATTTGTAGCAACCACAGCTAAACTCCTAATGGCAGGGACAGGTACAATACTCACGTCTTAGGCTCACTGTTAAGTTACAGATCACTTAAGAAGAGGTTCTGGATACACTGTGCCAGCAGATCAGCCTGGGGTAATTTCCAGCAGGACGGCACAGCTTTCCAGAGCATATCACAGGGAAAAGCCCGAGCTCGGCATTTAAATGTCTGTGTTTCATTCCACGAAGCTGAATCCCGAGTTGTTTCCCTGGCTCTCTGCAAGTGATGCCGGCCTGATACCAGCTTTGATATTTGCTATTGGCATCTTTACTCTCCTGTTCACTTTGTTGGGGAGGTACAACCCTCCATCATCGGACAAACTTCTGCAAACCCAAGATCTGCTTTTAAATTCCCTAACATTTCTCTCTGGGAGTGAATGAGATTTTCAGCCATTGAGTTCACCTCTTGTCAGATTTATCTCTAACTGAGCAGAGTGCTTGTGATTTCTTGGGCTCAGAGGATGAGGCTCAAATGAACTCAAATCATTTTCCATATGCTACAGCGAGAGAGGGTCTATCCTGCCCTTATTTCATCACAGCAACGCAAGTCCTGTAAGGACTCTTTCTGCTTCTCTGCTACAAGAAGAGAAGACTGGACAGACTATATAACAACAAACTTTCAGTTCTCCTCATGTATTTTGGATTAAGTTTGCATCTAGAACCAGTATTTTCCTGGCATCGGTGTGGAAAAGAACAAGTTCTTTACATTGTCTTCTGAAATTTCACCATCTATTACCATTAGTGGTACAAGAATGAAAGATTTCCTACACAAATACAAATGTACAGCCTAATTCATGTCTAACCTTTCAGACAGAAACACTACTTACTACGTGTGTCAGACCACGGCCCTAGCCTCCTTCCCTTGCCATTGCTGGGAGCCCCATGAGTTAATGGAAGCCCTGCTATTGCAGAAACCATAAGATAATTAATGGGCAGAACTCTGCTGATAAACTAGTAAAGAAAAACCCTAATGAAGAAAATTCTTATACTTTTTATATATATATAAAGTGTATCTATACTTATATGTATATACACTTTATATACATATATATATATATACGTATGTACTTTATACTGGTGCATCTCAGACTGATGTCAGCAGGAGCCGCGCCAGTTCTTGAACTCAGACCCCAGTGTTTTTGTAAACACCACAAAATAACTGAAAGTGCTTGTAATATCAAATTCCTACACCAAAATCTTTTATGTAGCTTCAGAGCTTCCCATAAAGACATTAAGCACAGTTATAAAAAACAACAGTCTTCCAGGAACTACACTACAATGACTTTTTTCCGACAACAGTCATCAGAAAATCTCTTTAAGATGTTCAATGTGGTAAAATATGTAAATGACATACAGTTGCTAGGAGATAAAAAACTACGTGAACTTGTGAAAACATTGCAATCTGCTGCCTTTGAATCTGCAAGGTCAGCTGTATTTTTCATGATGATAACTTATTTATATTGTCTCCACGCTAAAAATGAGTTTCTATGCAGGTTACCTCTTTACTTAATACTAGCTGACCTACTGTACCTATAAATTGGTATTTATTACAAGGCTGGTTAACTCCCTCACAGAGTTTACAGACCTTTAATTACATTTTGCCAGCCTAATTAATAAATACACTGTACACTACTCCTTTCTGCTGAAACAAGCAAAGGGTCTATATTCAACACTTCTGTATCCATTTATTTATTTAAGCATTTCATTAAATGTTAGATATGTCTCTTTTTAATGAAAAACATTGTAACACGAGAATGAAAGTGTGGGTTACTGTCCAATTAACAAACCTAGTAGCTTACTCTGTCACTCAATAAATGATAATGTATTGCTCATAAATCAGGAAGAGAACTACTTAGGCATAGACCTTGTAATCAATGCTACAAGTATTGGCTGCTCTCCACATAATCCAGCGCTAAATGTGCAGCATGATTTTATTCCAGTAACACATTAACAGAATGTACAACCATTTTGACTTTTGTAAATGGTCTAACGGCGTCGCAGCAAAAAGCATTTGTCCATTTTTTAAAATAAATGTATCCCGATGACGAATGTGTTTAGTAATTTTTGTGATGAACCAGCAACGTGAACTAACTATGGCCTTTTAGTGCTTTTTCATCCCTATGCTTCAGATGGGCTCTTCACCAACCGAGGCGCGCTGGCTAGGATTCAGTTTTCATATGGACCTTAATTGTTCTGTGTTTCCATGGATATTCTTGGGATTCCTTTACTTCTGCATCTGCAGAGGAGGTTACTGCTTCTATGGGCAGCATCAGCTGCACTGCTGGAACATAAAAAGAGTGCCAAAACGCTGTAGGTTGTTGGGGCAATGGTCAGAGGCTTTGTAATATCATTGTGCCAGTGAGCTGGGAATAAAAGCAGCAGTTTTCCCACTTCCATCCCCACTAATAACTTCCAGGCATTGTCCTGGTCCAAGGATTTCCCGCTCTGCTGTGGAAAGATGGCAACATTTCACTTCTTGGACTTAGTTATAAACCTTTTCTGATGTAAAAGGGTTGTGTTCTGAATGCTCAGAGGGTATTAAACAGGGTAAGTGCTCAAAGCATCTCACGGGAAATAAAACAGAAAGGCGCTAAAAGACTTTACAAATATATCGATAGAAAGCAAAGGGCGAGGTGCATAGCTTATGTCACTTTTTGGTTGACAACCCATTTTTGCTGACGCAGATGCTACGAGGAAGCGAAGGAACTGGAGACCCCAATAACATGACATGTGGTCCTGATATGTCAAACATAAAAGCCTGGTGAATCCAGCAATTTTTTTCTAAAGTGAGCTCACTTATTTGCTAAGCAGCTTTGTCTGAGCTTTCACAGCTAGAGCTGCAGAGTAACAGTAACTGAATTATAAAAGATCCCCCTGGGATATCTGAAAGGGTGAGAAGGTTCCAGAGTAGTGGAAGAATAAATCCTAATTCTCCTCCAAAAGAGAGAGAATGGGATAATCATGAAAATATTAGCAGGATAAGCGTGTTGAATAACAGCCAGAGGATCTTTACCAAAGTCATCCTAAGTAGGATTGAGGAAACACTGAAATTAATAATGTGTGGATTAGTACAGTTTCAGGATGAAATGGTGTTTATGTATCAAATCTTTCCGATCGCACAAAATGGAGAAATAGAGGGATTTTGTGTGACGTTTTTTGCAGAAGTTTCTCCACTTAAAGAAATGATCAAGATGTGCAATAATGGAAAATTTCTGAAACGAGAAAACAGGTTTGACTCTGATTGTTCTGCTGTACTGTCTACACATGTACTGAAGCAGATAATTTACAATATTTTAGAAATATAATGGAAATATAATATTTTTTTCTTACTTGCCTCTTTTCCAGGAAGAAGTAATGCATTTCCTAAGGGAAATAGCTGATGTACTGCCAGGGTGATCTTGGCACTACCAGTAAAGAACAATCAACACATGTTATTGTGAGAACTAATGGGAAATGGGAAGACAGAGGAAAAGAGATGTATCTGAAATATATCTGAAAGAAAGGAAATATTAACAAAGAAAGCAGATATTCTTTAAAAAAATCAGATTATTTTTGAGATGCTGTCAAATGGAATCAGAGAAATTTCTTGTCAAAGCCTCTACCACTGATGAAGGACTGAACCTTCCTTCTGCAGCAGTGGAGCTGTCACTCAGATGTACGATCTTACCGGACTAAGGACGAACCAGAGCTTTTACATTTGTTCAAGCCGTACCCAAAGTTAGTGCAGTTAGTCGGGAAGGTACAATATCACTGGGGTTTAGTAAAATATTGCTATCACTCCAGATCGTGTCTTGTGAAAATTACCATCTCTCCCTAGCAGCTGTCAGTACAGTAAGTAAACAAATGGAAAAGAATTAGCAAAGACAGATAGTTCAGTGAAGTAGGAGAACGATTACTTATCATCAGTGGCCAACCATGTATGAGACGAAATACAATCTTTCTGAGGTGTTTTAACAGCTCCAACATGGTTTGAGTGTTGGGGAATGACCATATCAACAGCAATATGCATGTATCTGGCCTCATCTAATCCCAGGCTTCATTACAAGCTCTGGTTGAGAGGACATCATCATGAATTGCAATGGAACAGCCCAACCAGTATATTATTTCAGAAAGCTAAAGAGTTCTCGGGAATGAGAGGAGCCTCCATTTGTCCTCTCCAGACTGTCTCTGCCACTCTCCCTTCTCTTATCCCTGCGAAGGTGTCACCTCGCTGCCTTTTAAAGTGTCTTTGCTCTCCAGTTGCCATATTTGATGGACATTGGCATAGGATGAAGGTATGGTGTTACCTTTCTGCCTCGGACTGTATTTTTATTAATCAGGGCATGTAAACAATATAACCTCAGGGTGGGTGGTTGACTCAGGCATTGGTGCTTATCACCCACAGTTTTCAGTCTTGTGACTGTATCTCTGTGAGAGGAATATGCTGGAACTGAACGTGTTTGGACCTAGTCTTCTTGTTTTAATGGGACAGCGAAGACAAAACAAAACTAGGAAGAATGGTAAAACCGGAATAAACAAAATCTGCCAAATCCATTTTAATACTTCCCATTGCGAATATTATGAACATCAAAACCAGTGGTACCACACAGATAACATCTGTGTCAATGGCTTTCAGCAAGTTCTCGTTGGAAGCGTCTTCTCCAGCACACCATCTAAGGAATCCAATTCACCAATGCCATAGTTTGCAACACTCATAACTGATCGCACTAAGGCGTCTGGGGCCTGGATGTGAATTAAAATAATAAATGAGAAAAGACTCCTTAGACTTTCAGAACTTGTCCATCTTAATGACCACTAAACTGACTGTAAGATTCGTGACCTCCCCTGATTTCACCAAACCTTCTTTGCCTTAGTCTGCAAAAGTCTGCAAAATACAAAGATGCAATTTTTGTTTCCCCCTATTTTTTCCACTTAATAATTTCACTTCTGAGATTGAAATAGCCATTATGTTTAGAACTACAAAGCCTTGAAAAGTTTTATATAATTATTGTGCTTTTCTAATTAGGTCATTCACACCAGTGAAGTTTTTTCCTTACTGCACCTACCTTCCAGAGCAGGTCTGAGTTGTTTTTCTTCTTCCTATTTTTAAACAAAAGGCAGATTTAATACTTTACCTAAACAGACTAATTAGTTGGTTAGATGCTTGTAGGCTGACTGCTGAAGGAATAAGTAGATTGCATTTCATTAATCAAAATCAGCTTTAAAACCCTATTACTCATAAAACATTTACATTTTACAAATCAGCTGATACATTCAGGCTATCCATTAGAGGTTTGCTTGTGCTTATCTAGAATTCAACTTCTTACCGATGTTGCTGTGTATCTAATGAGTACAATGTGTTCCAGTGCCCTCCACAATGTAAAAATGCTGCCCTTGTTTAGACACAAATTGCTTTTCTCCATTTTACTTGGTGAACATGAAAGTGGTTAACGTGCTACTGTGCCATGCATAATTTAACGTTATATTTATTATTCTCCTGTTCTGCTCATATGGACTTGGGGTGGAAAACTTCAAAATCTATGTACTGAACTCAAAGATAACACTAGAACAAAAGCTGTAATACAGGCATATTAGGTAAGAGAAAGTTGTCTTTGAACAGTGGTTATGGGCTAATATGTATTGAACTTTGCAACCACGAGAAAAAAATTGTCAAAGGACTTAAACAGAAGTTTTTCATTAGTTGAACTGTAATACCAAATATTTCCAAAAAGCAAAGGCAGAAAAGGCACAGCTTACAAAAGCACAATAGTTAAATTGCAGCCAACAAAGTATCGGCTGGATTTCTTCTTTGCTTACTAACAGCAGTGCAATGCTCTGCCTTAAACTTCCCAGGAGCCGCTTCCCAAATTGCTCGATCTCGCTAAGTCTCTAAAATGAGAATAATAACAATTCTTATCTCCTACTCTAAAATGCTGTGAAGGTCTTTTGTCAGGTGTTTGTGCAAAGACTTCCATGGTGGCTCTGAGCTCAACTGAAGTCTCTGGACATCGTTGAAATTTAAATAAAATTATTACTAGCGACTATTACCAGTAATCACCATCTCGCAAAACTTAAACATCAGCTGCCATTTGAATGGTCGGTTTGAACATGGCAATTGTAATTCACCCTATTCCAGAAGTGATTTCTATCTATAATTTATATGGCTATAAAATTTAAATAGCTCAGCCTTTCCTCCTCCAAGTTTGCGCTTCACCTGAACGCAAAGACATGGTATCCCCGACATGGAAAGGATGTTGTTTCACCTACGTAATGGACTTCTTTCTTTCTTTCCCTCCTTCCAGGGCATAGTTTTACAAGGATTTGATCCTCCTCCCGAGCAGCTGTGCCGCTGCTTTCAAAGGGTGAAGGAGGAAGCAGTATGGCCTTTACCCACAATAGCAGAGGCCAGACTAACCGGTTGAACGTTGTATCCTACTGCTACCTGATATATGCACAGTTTCTCCCTCCAAGCCAAGCAAACCCTGAATTCATTACAATATCATGAGCTTTAAATAAATTAACAACCAGCTTGTGTCAGGACTCACTGCATGCTGAGCAATTTGCATTCTGTACTACCATGGATGTTTCCTCTCCTTTGCAACTCTCCTGTTGGCAGAAATCAAATCAGCACACAAAGGATTTCACCTAATTCTAATTCTTTACATCTAATGCTTTACTTGAACTTTGCTTAAAACTGATATGAAAATTGTAAACTGAAGTTTTAATAAAAGTTTATATTAATCAAGGCAGATATTAAATACATCAAGTGTGACAGAACACCCGTCAGACTGGACTGAATTTGGCTGTCCTAATGGCCTGGGTTGTTATCAGTCCCCCGTTCCCCAGGCAGGCTGACTCACGCACTGTGAATTGCGAAGAGTCTGAGACTTACAAACAGCATGGAAATCATAAAAATTCAACGCAGTGCTGAATGCTGGAGTACCAATGCAACTGCAGACTCTTGGACCCTTACCGTAGCGTACTTCGGTGCAGTCTGAAGGCGCGAAGTATATGACTCTCTTTCAACCACCTGTATTTTCTCACAAAGCAGCCCCGGCATGCTCCAGATGTAATTTAGAAGTGACCATGTCTGACATTACTTGCTGCAGAGTTTTTGTTTTTATTACACTCAGGTTTTTCCCACTCCAAATGCTTTTTACTTGCCTTGCTGCTGGCTGCATTAACTTGCTGCAGTCTTGCAGAGAAGAAGGAAAAATGCATGAAGGGTTTTTTTTCCTGCAGGTACCCCGTTGCACACGTTGCACACGTGCACAAGCATGCCGGTCCTGTCTGCCCTCTGTGTTTCTTAAACAGCGAACTTTACAGTTCCTATGAACTTCTTGAATTATGTTACTGAAGAAAATTATTTCCTAATTATGAAGAAAGAAAAATGACAAGGAAATAATATAAATAAAATAAAGTAATGGTTATTCTTTCTGTTAACTTAGGGCCTAGCCTGCATTTTAGTAACAAAATCTCAAAATAAATAAAATAATTCTTTCTTAACTCTAAAAATAAATACAATTCCAAATGACCAAAGTAGTACAAAATCATGCAGGTAAATCTCAGTGTTCTTCTGATGACTCATCTGGGACACCGTGCCCAGCACTTTACTGATGAAAGAACCACAACTTTCCAAAAAGAATCAGATGTCCTCAATTATTACTAATGTTAGGGATAAAAACTGTGCAAATCTTCCCTGCACATCAAAATAACAAAGGTATTTAGTGTGATGACTCATTTCACAGCCAGCCCTAGGCTTCTTATTTCATCACGATCCCGGGGTGCTGTGCGCTTCTCCTGCCCCTCCGGTTTCCATCTCTCAGAGGTAAACTGGGAAAGAAGGGCGTATTTTTATGCCCCCCCCACTCCAAAAATCCAATAGTCACTGCACAGAAGAACTGCCTGGTTTTGGTAACGTGTTGCTACTATCAAAAAAGTTTTAACATGGCACTAAGATCTCTCCATGACCATTAAGTTTTGAGCTTTTGGGGAAATACTTTCTGATTTATCTTGGTTTGAATTTAATTGAATTCAGTTATTTATAAACTCCGCTGGCCTCCACCCTACTCACACTACTGTACCACGGGTCTGTTGATTAAAGATCCATCTATTCCATAGCAAGGTCATCTCACCCATGAAAACTATTTATGTATGGGATGCAAGCTCAGGCCATATTGATCCATAGGATGAAGAGAGATCACAGGGCAAAATGCCCTGACTATTTTTAGTTGGGTTAATTTTTTTCCCCCCTATCAGATAAAAGGAAATGACTGCTTTAATGCATTGTGCTGGCTCCCTTACTTTTCAAATGAAAAGCCGTGTATGTCTGTATGTGCTGCAGTTTCGCCGTCAGTTTTATTATACTACAGGCTTTACATTACATTAGCAACATCAAGACAGGATCTGAATGCTGGCCATTAGGTCAGACTGATGGTCCACGCTCGGTGTGCTCAGAGAGGCTCTGAAATCACCAGGGTGCCAACGTGACTTCAGGACAGCGAACACCAAAATGAAAAATACCTGATCAATCCGGCCCTGCTCTTCTTGTGAACCACTGGCATGGGTTTTAGCGGCTACAAAGTCCAGCGCTGCGGTAAAACGGAGACGAGCATTTCTAGCCCCTAACACTTTCAGTCCTGGATGTTCAGAGACGGCTTGGCTCATGATGTTGAAATGGTATCTAAAAACTATTTGCAAAAGCTACCCAACCACAGGGTGAAGTTGTCTAATAGAAAAAATATGTTTAGCAAAAAGCTTCAGTTCTCCCATTTACCTTCTGTTTGCAAATAAAAACCACTTCAATTTATTTGCTGAAGCATTTCCATAAAATATTAAAACAACCACCAGCATCAATTTTTCTCCTATTGCAAAAAAAATATTGCAACTCTATACAACTCCAGTTAGAAAGCTTTTATTGCATTTATTTACATAAGATAAAATCAGAATCTGCTCTCTTTCACAAATCTGATTGCTTTTGCCTTCTGGTCTGCTTTATCTCTTTAATGTTTATTCTTCCAGTCAGCACTCTGCAGCACTGATTGCTTCAGCTTTTTTCCCCATTAGACAAAACTTTTTCACAAGTCACAAGATCTGAGGTGGGCCTGGCGCTAGTACTGGTTCTTATCTGCGTCATGCAGGGCTGCGCCGCCTTCCACTCGCAAGTGATGTATTTCTTAAATATCTTGTCATATTTGGCATTCATATTTATAATAGCCTTCCCACTTTTTCTCTTTGATGTGCTTAAATATCACTTCGTTTTGATGGGCGACAGAGAGGTTGGTACCACAGCCACCCCGCAGCAGGGGCGGGAGTGGAGGGTCCTGCGTGCCAGGACACGAGGCACGGGCTTTGGGACAGAGCGGATTAGGAAAAGGACTGTCAGACGTAGTGTGACTGAACACTTTGGGTGAGGAATATCATCTCGTGCTGTTTTTCTCTGTCTGGTTACCTGCCTGTTTGGGATTAAGTCTTTGTTCCCTGAACGCCTGTGCTGTTTCTTATGAAGCTGCCAGCTGACATGAGCTGAAAATTAACCTGAAAAAGCAATCTTTGAGAGCAGCTCCACCACGGACCAGTCAGAAGGAAGAGAGATAGAGAAATTCTCAGGCAGGAGGAATGGTGAGAGATTGTATTGTTAGCCCCGGGGCCAACTTGTTTCCAGGCTTTCAGGCAGGTAACATTGAAGAAGTTCGTTGCGGATATTGTTTTATGCTCTGCAGAAAACATAGCAGAGGTTTAGATTTCCTACAAGCACCTTGTTTTAGAGAAGCAGTAAATACTGTTTGAACCTGCACAAAGAAAGAAGTAAAAGAGAAAAGACTACCAACAACGCTGCACTTCAGTATTTCGGGCCAGGGATGGTGACACACAACTGAAGATGGTATCGCCTGCTTACTAGAGGCTGCATGCAGATGCTCTGTGCCTTGCAAATATAAAAACCCCACCACTTTGCCACAACTTATGTCCATCTAGAGGCCTGGGCACATGAAAAAATACTGCAATTGCATTCAGCACAAATATGCACGCTTTTTGGCCTAAAAGGGTTGAAGCAGATTTCCTCTTCCTACTTATCCTGAACTTTTTCTGTACTGCAGTTTTTTAGGGAAACTCTTTTCATGATGAAAGGTTAATTGTCTTTTCTGTCATTAGCCCAAATGAAATTAAAAATAAAAGTTCTCGAGATGTTAAGAACTAAACCATCTGTGCTCTTTATGCTTATGGCAACCCATTGTTCTCTCTGCTCGGAAGGGGGATACGGGAGCTGCTGTCTGATCTCTGTAGAGCGTGTAGAAAAAAGGATGGAGATGGATAGAGTGGCTGGTGCCCGCTCAGCGGAAGCAGCAGGGACTGATGGTACTCGATGCAAATCAGAGTGGCCCCCAAGTTGTGATAATCACAGTTCATCTAGGAACGGGCTAAGACAAAAGTAAGAAATATGAAACCTTCTGTCACACTGCACGTCTCTTAAACGCCAAGGCAACAGGCACTACAGAAGAGCTCGCTTAGTTTTCCAAGTATAAAAATGCTCGACACTGAGCAGCTGAGCATCCACAAAGGGAAAGCCAAAGAGCATTTCAAATGCTCTGATAAGTTATGTATAACAGAGCCTTCCACGTTCATTACAGGACACCTTTTCCCATGCATCTGTTTTGCTTATTAGTATAATGAATCCTTAATTTAAAAAAACACAGCACAATCCAAGTACATGGCTTCCTTCGCACTTGCAGTGTTAAAATCACCGTAGCTCGCTTACGTTCAGTATCAAAGCTCTCGCTGTTCTCTGTGAATATATCTCAGAAATCATCCTTTGCATCACACAGCCAGTGATCTTGATGCAGAAGAAACACCGCTTTTGAAGGATGTTTTCATTTGTTTTCATTTTCTGCTCTGTGTGTGAAAGAGCTACTGCTTATAGATGACTTGGCGTACACCAAGTCATGTTTGACTTTCTGTACTGTTGACTTTGAAGCTCCCATTCATACAACAGCCTTACAGGGGGAAAAACATCACTTTGATAAGATTATGCATAGGCAAACTGAAACAAATAAACGAACGTGGCGAATTGTACCTCACAGCCCACGACTCTTTGCCAGAATCAAACTTACGTATACCCTGTTGTTCAGAAAGCTCCGTTAACATTATTCTCTTTATTTATGCCTTCCAGCCCAATTTGGAACCAGAAGGGATGAAATGACTGCATGAGTCTCACTGCACAGTATTGCAGCCTGCGGCTGGATTAGGCTGCAGCACGTGTAGGAGGCAGGTGAGTTAAGATGGCACAGGTGGAGAGGAGTCCAGGACTTGTGAAGGAACTTGAAGTGAGCCATGGAAATGCTTTGAGCTACACTTTGCTGGTCCTTCTTGGTGGGGAAGGTCCTCCTGTCACTGTGAATCTGGATGAGGCTGCTCACTGAGCAAAGGGCTGCCACGACTAGACGCGTGTATATGCACGTGACTTACTTACTTACAAAAACACTTAGGGATTAGCTTCTGAACAACTTAGCCAAATCCCCCAGCAAAATCCACAAAAATAGGAACCGTTGATCTTTCTGATAATTGCAAAATGAAAAATAGATATGTTTTCAGACTGTGCCAGAACCTGCAATCTGCTCAGAGGAAGCATGAAGTCATAGGATGGAAAGTTCTTCTGTTATTGTATCTGCATTGCCCTCTTTCTGTCACAACATTTCCAAACCACTATGAATTTACTAAACTCTAAACTTTTGCTCCTCTATTACCAGCCATAAACAGCTTAGCTTCATTATGCAACTGTAATTTTGCGTAATTTTTTGAGACTTCAACATAATTTTCTTCATGCAGAATAAGAAAAGTTATTGAAAATGACAACATTTTAGTTGGGTTGAATGAGCTTATCTCCGTCGCTCTGCTGGAGTTATAATTTTTGCTGCCTAATGTGGAAACCTACCTGGTTTCTGTTTAAATACAAAAGGAAGGAACATTTACTCTTGGCTTTGTGCACGTATTTTAGGTAAAATAACATGAAGCATTCTAGGAACACTCAGATCTTTTCAAAGTTAATTTGCGTATGAGCTTATCTACTGTTAGTATAAGCAAAAATAACTTTACGTACATCTTCTAGCAACTTTTAAGAAAACCTTTAGGTGTTTCTGGAGAAAAAAACCAATCTCCAATGTTTAAAAAAATATTCTTGTAATAGGTTTCTGTTATTTAAGGGGACACTTAAATTTCAGGTAAGCCTGGGGCCTACCCAGCTTGTTTAAGGGCGATGGTCTGGGTACACAGGGCACGGTGAAAAGCACAAGACCTTCTCGATCCATCTTTTGGCTAGTTCTGCAGGAGCCACAATTCAGTCTGCAGGATGCTTTCAAGGTGTTTCATGAAAGCTCCATGCCACAGGTAGAGACAGCTCCTCTGTCACAGCACAGGGTGCAGATCTGGCCACAAAAATGACCGTGGTCTATATTTTGCCTGAAGCCTTGCCTTGAATCTTGAGCCTGCAGCTATGTCAAGCTTGTTCATAAAGATGAGCATGAGCTGATTAACACGGACACCTCTTCCGATGTCAACGGAGTGATTTTTACGGGTGAAAGCCTGCCACGAGCAATGCTGCACAAGCACCCTCCAAGCCTGCACATCTCCCAAAGTCTTGGCGCAGTGTTATTAAACGCTCGCATTGCAGAAGAGCAATTTGGCAGCAGAGGACATCTGTTCAAAGGGGGATCGGCTTCAGCCAAACGAATCGCCTGTCAAACTGGAAAACTTTCACTGAGCTGTGCTGAGGACACAGCAGCCGATCCCCCAACAACTCGCAGTGGGTCCGTGGTGACCACCTCAGCCTCCCACTGCTGGCACCCCAAAAACACAGCACGTCAATTTAGTAACTAACCCACTCAGTTATGGGGAGCTGACACCTAAGGCAGAAGCAAGGTTTTAATGTAATGTATTGTAACTAGGAATTTCTCCTTTATTTTCCATTGCTAATGACATGTGCAGGAAAATGGAGTTTTGTTTCTTAAAACCTCATTGTTCGTGATACTTTTCCCCATGTCTTTTAATTAGAAGCTATGATTGCTCATTCATTATCGTTTCCACAGCACAGGGCTACAAGTAAATATCAACTCTTTGGAACACACACATGCGCAATATCCTAACACTTCCCGGTGTATAAAGGGAAATGCTGGAAACATGTTTCATAAACAGAATACTCCCCACAGTCTTAATGGTTACCGTTTTATTTTTAACTTGTCCATTAGCAGCTCTTAAAAACTCCTCAGGCTTCATATGCAAAAAACCTGCAAACATGCCTCTACAGACAAAATGTTAAAACATTTTGAGCTGGGAAAAAGTCAGGAAGGCAAAAGAGACGCATTATAATGTGCCATCCTATCCTTTCCAGTTCTGCATATTCGCTTTGTTTGTATAGGTAGGAGAACATACGTTTCGGGGTAAAAGGAAAGAGCAAGAAAGAATAAAAGTAGGCTGTGATGTACAAAGCAAGATAAAACACCTCAGTTTAATGAAGACTGTCAAAAACTTGGAAACTGTCTTACAAAAAGGAGGCAAAAGAAGCCAAACTGTTGCTCTCACAGACTCGCTGTGCTAGGCATGCCTTCCCCGCCCTCCTCTCCCACCACTTTTTAATCTATCAGACTAGATAAGCAATGCTTCCCTGTCTGTAATATATCTTTTACTTTTTCTTCTGAAAAAGACAGACAATATATTTTGAGTAGGTAAAGCCTAGAATTTTAACTCCATTCGTCTGCTCTGGTTTTTGAACTAATATATTTTGTGTGAGTATCAACTATGACCATGCTGGTAAATTGAGACAAATTACTTTAACAGCCAACAGAAGGGCTGGGATATTGAACCTTCTTTTTCCGTATCCTGCACCTCTGCAGAGTGCATCTGAAAATGTGATAAGAGCTAATTTAAGTGTACATAACATGCTAGGTAAGTTGTATTTACATTTTATAAAATTATTTTATTATTACTATTAAATCAAAAGCATTTGTTGTTTATTGTTTTTTAGATTTGATAACATATCATTTGTATGATCTTGTGTTTGTATAAATATAACACAGGCTTTATTTTTAATAGAATAAAAATGTTCTTAATATGGACCCTCTTACTCCCCAAAAAAATGTGAAACATGGACTATATTTGTTTTACCCATTGGAACTATTTGAAGTCATTGTATGAAAATTAAGCATGAACGCTCAGTTTCAAGTCTCAAAATAGCAAGCCAATACTGTAACAGCTGGACCTGGTTTTCCTTAGTCTATCCGTCTGGCAAAAGGCATCAGTCTACCTTCTTCACCTGAACACTGGGAGCTCAGGATTTCAAATACTAAAACATTCCCGAGAATGTAACACTTCTTCACCCCACCATGTGCTGACATGGGTATTCACACTCGCAAAACCTGCACGCGTAGGTGTTAATGACTGCCAGGTACCAAACGAGAGAGATGCCCAGTGTGGTGGTGGTATGCTCTTGCACGGGTCTGAAAAACACCCGCTGTGAGGTGAGGACTAGGAGAAAACGAAGCCTTTGACCTCCTGCAGAACCAGTCACTTCTCCAGCTGCAAGTAGCCCCTTGCTGGTTTTGAGGACCACCAAAGGACACTGCAGAGCAACCGCTACGCCGCCCCTGCTCCTCCTCTCTTGCCCTCGGATGAAGGCTGCTCTTCCTGCAGATCTCCTCAACCACGCCGGGCAGAGATATTTAAATGTCCTCTGCAATTATTTTGACTGCATTATAAAAAATTGCTACATTGCAGGAATGCAAGTTTGGCCTCTCAAGTCCATTATGCTCTGACTGTGGAATAGTTGCCAGCAGTCAGCATTTGCGAGCAATTAATATAAAGCACTGTGAGATTCGAGATACCATTACTCTTCCTTCATTAGTCTTATATACTTGCCTTTGACAAGTCTGTGGTTGGCAAAATCTGACTTTTAAGAGCTCCTACGGTACGCAGTTTTACCTTCTAGTACGTTGAATTTTCCAAAGTGCACACTGAAAAAACAATACATCAATAACAAGGAGCATCCTAGCTATCCTGAAAGGATTACTTAGTGAGCGTGGAGGGGCTCACAGGCTGCATGGCAAAACCTGACGCACACCATTAGGACAGTATGGAATACTATGCTGGCAGGAAATACAAAAATGCCATCTCTCACAGAGATGGATGGTTCTGAAGAGAGTAGATGAAACCTTTAAAGTTAAAAACTCAAATAAAAATGCTCCTACTAGTACTTCCCATATATATTTCCTCTGTATATATTCCTATATATAAAGTAGAGCTTCACAAGTGAACACATACATAAGTCCATCATTAGTGACACGGAAAAATGTCTTTGGGAAGAAAGGGACACACAGCAGGAAAGGGCAGAGAACAAACACTTGTCTGTTATTCATCCCCATCCCAAGTAGTGACCACAGCAGAGAAAAGGGGTGAAAGATGCCAACATATCATGCCATGTTCACCCAAAGCTTGTAATTCTGGCAGTATTATACTTGTTACGATCTTCTTAACCTTCTAGAACCACTATGTCATGATTAATTATTAATGAAAATTGGTTGAAATATGTCCTTCGGGGAGTACAAATACTCTGAAAACTCTATTCCAATCAGCACACTCATACTTTGAAGTACACGATTATTTAAGATAAGAATTTATGGTACAATTTATAGGTCACCTTGCAAATGGACATAATAGATTTTATTAGTTTATTTGAAGGCATTGGTTCCAACAGATAGCGCAAGTGGCACTGTAACAATGGGCAGTCATTATTTCCATGTCAATATTCATCAAGTGTCAAGTCTCACAGAAGGGTGCTGCAGATCCACAAGGAAAACAAATGAATAGTTTAGGAATAGTTTAGGCTAGTTTAGGAATCTGCATTTATTCCTCAGTCTTTTACTTAAAGGAAACTCTTTCTAAAAAGGAAAGCATTAATACTCAAAGATTTGCAAATCAGAAGAATTCAAAATCTTATTTATTTTTTGAACCACCGTATCCAAGTAAAAGGCATCCTTTAAAGTAAAAGGCACTAAGGCTGCAAAGGCTGACCCTGTGCACGGGGATGCAGAATGGAGAATCAGGCAGAGAGAGTGAGGAGTGAGCGAGATGCCGCTTATTTGATTGACAACAGGGGCAACACTGATATGTGACCTTGAAATAATGTCCAGAAAGCTGAAGCTGCTGAAAGAGCAAAGCATAGCCTCTGAATGTTAGAGTGTGTCTCTGGGCTGCTTCCTAACACGGTTATTGACAGATAAGAGCATTTTTACATACAGAATTACTCCCTCCTGTTCTTCCTCAAAGACTTGATGAGAATCTGTGCTACTGCTTAAAACTTATCCACATCCATCCTGCTGCCATCTGCCCCCATAGCCGTTTCTGTCCTGTCTTTTTCTCTGCAATAAGCTTTTGCCTGAAAACATGACTTTTTTTTTTTTTTTTTAAATTAACCCAGAGACGGTCTAGCGGGTGTTTATCATTACCGAGTGACAGTTTATCATAATTCTTCACTTCCTTTTTGAAAGACTCTTAAGTGCTTTACAAATTTCTCAAAGAGGGATCACATCACCAGAATACGGCCCCGACCATGAGCTACTTGGCAGCCTCTTAACTGGCACGGCAACACGGCACACCACTGACAACAACAACAACAACTGTCTGTGCACAGTCCTGACGGCTTTATGCAGGCAGGACAACAGTACGAGTTATTTTTGGCTTTCTCCCGCAAATATGTTTGTATTATTATGTTCTCCTTTGAGGCACAGATAGATTATGATCAAAGACAGTGCCAGGCGATTTCTCCCTTTATACAGCTTTCCATTTCATCACTTATAATAGAGATGTCCATTTGTCCACACTTGAACAGGGTTTTGTTGAATCACACTAAGGCTGATCAAACTTAGTCTGAAGAGAAGTATTATGGATAATAGATCACTGCCTCCTTCCCCATCCCTGAAGAACCTGATGTTTGAGATAGATAAGAGATTCTCCTCATCTCATCTTAATAATACTTAGCACTTTACAAGCTCTGCTTCAAAGCATTGTACAGACATGAATTGTCACAAAGCCCCAGTGAGATAGCAAGGTATTATCTTCATGTAAAAGATTTAAAAAAAAATAACCCAAACCCAGAGAGCTTTAGTGACATCTCATGATGGACAGAATCTCCGGGTTGGAGCTGGAATTAGATCGCAGAGGTTCTTTGCTGACAGTTTAATCCCTAAATATCTTTTTACCCCATCTACCTCCTCTGGATATTAACTATTTATAGAAGTATTGTCTCCTCCTCCCTCTACCCAGATTCCTCATTTTCAATGTTACTAGCACGATAATTACACAAAATTGAACTATTAGCACCAATTTCTATACAAATCTATAAACTGTGAAGCATAGCCTCAGTGCCACATTGTCTGGAAGAGAAAAAGGGCATGATTTAATTGAATATGACTCTCCTTCTTTATCTAATTCATTTCATAACAACCTTGTGGCACTGGTAATATTTCTCCTCTTTAACGGGTGGATAAAGTGCCGATTCCTCTGATCGCAGCCCTCTTGCGCTCTCCTCTTGCAGCAGTAACTTCCTCTGCGATTGAGACTAGCCAGCCGCACCGGAGAAGTCCCCAGGGACCGGCAGCAGACCGGAGGAGCTCCAGGCGCTCAGTCCCACAGCTGGCCCCGTCTCGCAGCATCGTTGGCTGCATCTCGCATCTGGTCCCCTGCCTTGGCCACCAAATTTATTGGCGGTAGGGAAGAGAGCAACAGGATGATACGATTCCACAGCCATCTGGCTGTGGTGCTGATTTTCTTAACTTTGTATATGCTAAATAGTGTCATAAATTTTGAAATAAGACTTTGAGATGGCTCAAGGGATCCTTTATTATGACAGGATGAGTCTGCTATGAACAAACATTACCAGCTATAGCTCACGTATCTCCAAGTGTACCTGCACCCTGCTATTTTAGCTTTAGGTTTTCTAGGTAAGTATCTCTTTTTGTAAACTTTTTTTTTGTTGTGTAACCCCACTCTGTGCACTCAGAGCTACAGCTGCAAAATAAACACATCGGTTTGGGAGCTGTAACCACATCATATACAGAGAGCAGCCTTCTTAGGGAGTTGGAGAACTTGAAAGTAATTTTTGCTTTCCCCACTGATCTGACCCTATTAGTTCAGCAGATGAGAAAGCAAGCGAAATTAATTCCCCTGCACGGTGAGACTCTTGTTTCGGGCCAAGGTCAGTGGGGAGGCTGTGCCGTGAATTCCTCCGACTCATCAGCGCCAGAGCCTGGTCACCGCGGGCTCTGCAGCATCCCCGGAGGTGCGACAGCGATGGGGCACTCCTGGCCACGCGTTTTCAAGCTACCAGGTAGGGGCTGTCAGCTGAACCACCGGCTCAAACATTGCCATCATGGTGGGCAAGAAGCAGAGAAAGAGACGAGAGAGGGAGCGGCACACCAATATTAAAGTAGGGGGTTCTGGGTTTGTTTTCAATTCTGTCACTGACTTTGGCCTTGAAGAATTCACTTCATCTTCTACCATCTCCATCCCCTACCTTGTATGCTGGTGAGCTGTCGGGGTTAGAAACCGTCTCCTAACATTTGCCCGCAACAGTTTTGGTTGGAGCTTCTTGGAGCTACCTTAATGCTAATGAACAACAGTCTCTTCAGAGCTCTGAACTGGAAAGAGAAAGGGAAGATGGAAACAGTGACCCCAGTCCCTCCCAGTGACTACACCAGTCCTGGTTCTGTACTCCACGACGCGCACCTTCCCGGGGAACCACCCAAACCAGCCAGCTCATTTTGCGAGAAGATTCTTTCCCTAGAGCAACAGAAGGCAAAAAAGGAGAGCCTTCCGTTCTTTTTACTACTGATTCAATATCTGTTTTAATCTAAGGAGAAATGACCCAAAATCAGGGGACAAACTTATCTAAAATCACCCTTTGTTTGTGAAGCGCATTCGTACGGCCTTGCTCACCAAGTCCTTCACAGAATTGCCAGTCTCAACTTTCCTAATGAAAACATTTTGTTCTTTCCACCACGCCGCACAGCCCCTAAATTAATTCTCTGCTGTAATTATATTTGTAAATTGTCTGAGTTAGGTTTGCAAACTGAACCTACCAAGAGGGGAGGAAAAAAACACATCTGCAATCTCAGGATTGTTCCATATGGGTTTTTCCTTGTTTCTTTTTTTTCTTTTTTTGGTTTTCATTATCAAATTCAAAGCTACTGTTCATTGCTACAGTACTTCACAATTAATTGCAATTAATTAACCTTTCAGAAAACCTGTAAGTTGCTGTTATAAGCTCTTTTTTTCCTGGTCTGCTTTTCTCCTAAGACTGTTTTGGGGAGATGTGAGGCTGAAGAAGGATTAAAAAATCCCTGATACCAAGACTGAATATGAATTCATTTGAGGCTTCATCTGAATTTCCCACCTTAAGCTGCTGTCCCTCCTCTCTCTGAAAGCATCTTACCCCCACAAAGCACAATCATGAAGAAAAATAAAGGAAATAATTTCTTTTTGTTGATTTCTTTACTTAATCTTTCTGTAACTAACATACGCTATAGGTCTGCAGTATTTCCATAAATGCTGTTTTCTAGAGAATGAGCCTAATCAACAAATACGCACTTGATGGAAACCTGGCTAGGAGCAGAGCTTTGAGGGAATCAGTGCCATTTACACATTACAGAGCCCCTGGGGAGAAATCCTGCTCAACGCAGAGCCCCTCTGAAAGTGGGACATGACGACCTTTCATCGCATCTGTCATGCTGTGTACTAGGCTGCTCTTCAGCAGAATTGCCTATAGATCCTCAAAACCAACTTTTTTCTAAAGATCAACTATTCTGCCCATAGGAAGCCTGATGAGCTCCCCCAGAGCTAACCTGTGTGCCCAAACCCGGGCACACGCTGAGGGAAAACACATCAGGTTTAAGGCAGGCAGAGTCCTTTGCAGCACAGAGAAGGGTGATTAACCCGTAACGGGCGTTCTTCTACAAACCCTAATCACGACTGGCATTAGCTAGCATCATTGCTTACTTCTGCTGGCTACGATATTCCTCTGGGGAAAAAAGTCTCCTGTTCTTTTCTCCAAGGGCTCAAGCCTGCATGTGTGGTCCCCGCCAGTGACCACACACGTCAAAAGGTGCACGGGATTTTCTACAGTACTGGGGGGATGTATACAGTATATCTAGACTCCAATATTCCCAAGCATCCTCTGCATTGGTCTGTCAACAGACTAAGCTTAGGAAAACAATTTCATCAGAACAGGGGACACGGGAAAATGATCAGTTTTCTACGCTACGGTTGCAAGTGGGGACACTTCTCGTTTGTCTTTCTGAAAGAGATCCTGGCTTGCTGCAGAACAATGAGAGCTTAAGGGCTCCCAGACATGTTTTTATGTAAATCAGACTTCATGCATTATTTGAAGACACATTTTGGAATGTAATTTATTAGTGGGTCATTTTTTCCTTAAAGTTGAGATTCTATTTCATGGAAGACTGGCTTTTGTCAAAGCATTTCTATGTATTATCTCAACTTCCACTACTGTTTTACCCCCCTAATATGAACAGAAGGAGATGAAGGCTCATTAACAAGCATAAAGAAATTACATGAAACAATGCTATCAGTTTTAAATTCACCAGTCATTTCACCTAACCTTTTAAATTATGGTAGCCTGCAAAGTATGCTTCAAAACCCAGGGGAAAATAGTTGCTAGGCACTCACAGATGCACAAAGGGAAAGGAATCCTTTACCCATGATCGCTGGCATGAGGACTATCCATCATCACAGCTGTGCCTGTCCACGACATCTCCATGGGGCTTCCCAAAGGTGTGGAAGAGTTAGGACAAGGATCCCAAAGCGGTACCCGAGGAGTCTCCTGAGCCATGCGGGAACCACCCCACATCTCAGCCATGCTCCCTGGCTTGGAGACATCATTGCACAACGTCTGGTACCAGAAATAAACTGCAGGAATAACCTACATGGGAGAGAGAAGTGGGTAAAAGTCCACAGTGCTGAAGCACCAGGGACACATGGAGGGCAACTGAGGGCACATAGTGTTTCCCTCTGTAAGTGAAGGGCACTGGCATAGAGGAAGATAGTCAAAAGGTAGCTTTAATTTTTGTAATAGCTGGCCTGACCTTGTCAAAGTATTTGTAGTGCAGCAACAATTAAAAGCTCTGATTTGGGATTGGGACTGGAGTATGCTAAGTGCTGTACAAACAGTGATCCCAGACAGACAATCTTCACAACAACGATTTCATAACCAAAGCATAAGGTAAGGCAGAGACAACAGATGGGTACAACAAAAGGTTAAAGCTGCACACCACGACAGCGAAATGATGATGATCAGTGCCACAGTCAGCATCTACAGCACGCAAATGCATGGCTGTTATTGAGGATGCTGTAAATACCACACGAGAGGCAAGGTGAGGAAAGGACCTGAGTGTGAAGGTCTAACTGTGGCAGGAGCTCTACAGAGTAGCCCAGAAAAAAGTGGAGAATTGCTTTAAGAAAAATTGAATAAGCCTTGCAGGCAATGATATATAACTAAAGACGTAGGTGGTGGCAAAAGAGACAATGACAGCATACGAATAGTATGAGAACCGCTTAAGGATGAATAGTTGGTATTCGGTGACCCCATTTTCCTCTGCTGTTGGGATGTCTTCTTCCAGACACACCATCCCCTGCTATCTGATGTCTTTTATACATGAGGTTTTCAGTGGAAAATGCACACTTCTTTCAATATTCTGGACAAAGTTGCCACTGATCATAGAAAAGAAAACTTAACTGCTCCAACATATTGGTTGTCCTTCTTTGAGACTCACATAACACCTAACTAAAAATCCATCTAATAGTGGAGCATTTTAGGCCAAAGGAGACTATACTTCCATATAATCAGTGTAACTGTGCTTAGAACTCAGCCTGTCAATATGGTCTTTCAAAAAAGTATTTCCAAAGGCTGCTTTCAGACTGAAGGCTTTGGCACTTAACGCGTATATGCTTTTCTGTAGATTTTTTCCAATCGTAGTTCCACAATGCAGCCTTCAGATGTATAAATCATGTGATCATCTACACTCATCTCTGGGGAACTGATTCCAGCTTGCCTTTTGCAAAGGACTGCAATTATGATCGGGGGGGAGGGTGTGTGGAAATCTACATTTTCCTGTTTTTAAATAAGTAACATAATCTTTACCTATAATAACCATTCTCTTATTTAGCACACACAAAGATGTCACATATACTGCAGAAAACAGAACCACCCATCAAGTGGGTGGAATCAAGTTGGGTAGCCTCTTGGGCTAGTTTGGAAGAAGGTGATTTCCATCTCTTACGTATCTCATGTTCACATACGTGTTCTTACAGGGAACTTCCTAACTGCCTTTACTCAACCAACACCTAATCCCCTGCATGTTTCTCTAATACCCTTCTAATCTGCATTTATAGCAAATGGGATGACATCTAATGTCCTCAAATGTCAAGTTTTCTGCATATCATGGAAAAGCAGGTACGCCTGCACAAGTAACTTCTCTCAAACCCTGGGGAAGAAATCCAACGTGCAGTTTGATGAGAGGTGGGAAAACCGTATTGACATCCATGGATATCTGCAGCCTCTCCAGCAGCACGTCATTAAGAGCACAAGGAATATCTCAAGAGCAAAACTGCTAGGCACAGCAGAGAGGATGGGGGAAGGCACAGAAGTGGCCACTGGTGTCCAAGCCAGGCAGAAGGGGAACACTGATTTGATGTTGAAAATGTCTCTGCTCTCAACAGTGGACGGTTCAGGAGCACAATCGTCTGTGGCCGCTCACTGCTACAATACTGCATTGACATTAATTGAGATGTATTGGTCCAATATGAAATGCTATGGGCTTAGATTTTATTTCTGACAAAGCAACATTTAGCCTTTGAAAAAATAAATACAATTTCACGAGTCTTTTCTATCTGTAAGAGCGTGAATACAAAGGAGCGCTTCACTTACCAAAAACTCTGCCCATTTCTAACAAGGAAAAGGAAGAATCATCCCACTCATTCGGCAGGAGAAAAGGAAGAATCATCCCACTCATTCGGCAGGATGATGCTGTGTCTCTGTACCACCTCTTTACTCAGCCACCCACTATCACCATCCCGTGGGTGACCTTGTGGCTGTCCACAGCCAGGTTCACTCCCACCCTGTGCTCTGACGTCCCTCCCAGCCCCGTGCACAGGGGCAGGCAGTCAATCACGGCTCCCCGCCACCGAGCCCGACCTGGCAGAGAGGAGGTACCAACTCCCTCGTATTATCCCAGAGGTCACTCGTTCGAACCCTCGCCTTAGCCAGAACGGAGCCCCGAGAAGATGCACGGCCAGAGGTTAAAGCACAGGGCTGGAAGTCTGAAGGCATTTATATATAGACCTGCCACGTGTCCTGGGGGAGTGTCATGAATTTTGTAGCTCTGCAATGTACTTCCGCAGAAACTGATAAAATGCCACATGTTTGCTCCAAAAGCCACTTGCCACAATACCCTCAACTTCGGCACAAAGAGCACCAAGGTCCAGGTGAAGAGACCCTGAGTTATCATCTCAACTCTCCTACTGACTGCCTGTAATATTTCTCTGCTCTTTATAATTCTTAATAACGAAGGCCCCAGTCCCTGCCAGGGGACAGATAACTGTAATTTACCAAATGTATAGGTACGGTGATGGAGAGGTTGGGCAGGTCGTGGCAGGCAGACCTGGGAACAGAGTCTGCACTGCTGTTAGACAGACTCTCCTCTTAGCCATTTGGTCTTTCAGGAGCAGACAGAAAATTATAAGATCACTGAATGGCCGTCTGGCTGGCTGGCAGGTCACCTAACGATCACAAAATGAGATCACGGAAGGAGATTTACGAGTCTGGTTTTTTGCATTTCTGATATTATGCACTGTACTTGACAACCGAGATTTTAATACTCATTCACAAATACTTACACAACCCGGACCAACATAAACAATGAGTTTCCCTGCGCTGGGTGAAAATCCCAGAGGACAAAAGAAGGACTACAGTGAATGTTGGCTAACCAGCCAATTAACAAAAAATTGTATTTAAATGAATTTGATGAACGAGGTGAGGTGTCAAGAGGAGCCTAAACGGCAAAATGAGCAACAGGAGGTGAAACTGGAAGTTTATGGATCTTAGCACATGCTGAAGAACTTGTCCTATGCCACAGTTGATGAAATTAGGGAGGACAGCACATGAGGTTTTATTCTGTTTACAGCAAGTGGAAGCCTCCTTACAATGGCTTTAGAGCAGTTACGATTCAACCTAAAAATTGCATTTCTAAAGTGAAGATGCCTCTTTCTTGAACACATAACAATAAAACTAGTTAAGAGAAATCCGGGTTCTTGGAAGCTTTTGCATGTTTGAATGCAAAGGCTTGAGTCCAACCCAAGCATTAGGCAGTAACAGGCACTGCCATCAAATGGATAATTCCTGCCTCTGATAAGAAGTAAGCTTTTTGAAATTAACTTGCGAGTCCATTCTCTTATTTGCAGAATTTAGTAATAGATAACTCATGAAGGTAAGTTTTAAGCAGAGACAAGACCACCACACAAAACATTAGCAGGATGCAATGCAGAATTACTGTGAGCTATTCTACATACCTTGGTTTGAAAAAGTACAGCTAAGTCCTGGTAGGATGATTAAGGAGCAGGAAATTAAAAAGAGCTTCGTCTGTTTAGCCCAGCAAAATGAAGTCTGAGAGGGGATACAATTATTCTTTATAGGTACATTTGGAAGTAAACAGCAGGGAGGGAGAAGAATTATTTAACTTTAAAGGCTGATACTCATACAAGACTGAGGGGCTATAAATTGTTCATGAATAAATTTAGACTGAATTTAGACTTAAATTTAGGAGATTTCTGACAATTTGCAGACCTCCCAAAGAAGCCGGTATAGGCAAATTGATTTGAAAGGAAGCTTGATACATTCTTGGAAAAAATAAGAAAGAGCAGATAAGATCTTGGAGGCAGAAATTAAAGTTTTCGATACAGGATTCAGGAATTTGATTTGCTGTGGTTGTTCAGATTTGGCTAAAGCAGACTTGATAGCCTTGTGTGACCTTTTACATGGAAGTCCCTGGTAGTTTGATCTTGTTGACCCTACAAGACAGCTGGACTGAGAGTCAAATGCTCAAGATCAGGAAATAGCTTTCAAGGTGAAACGCTGTTTATCGGATGAAAGTGGCAGTTTAGTTTTGGGAGTGATGTTTGCTGGGATTTAGTATCTGTGCCTTCTATCTTTGTAAAGACATGATTTTTTCTACTGTGTAAGAAATTCTCCTGCTTTTAGTGATAAATAAAGGCAAACTGGACAGTTGTGTAGTGGTCATTTGTGGATTTTTTTTCTATGGTTACATGCACATTTTCCACAAATACGTTAATTAATATATGGAGCCAAATAATATTGACGAATATTACATTCGCCACCAACATACTGCATGACCTAAAAGCTCATTGAGTTTAATCCTGTGCTTTGTTTCCTTCTCATTTTTAGATACAAATTCTATATGAAAACTAATTTTGCTTCTACAAAAATGTCTGCAGGTATGATGTTCACTGTAAGTACTCCTAAGCAACCGCATTTTTTATATTTACTGACAAGCCCTTTAATTACCTCCTGTAAAGGCTTTTGCATGTTAGAGAACCACTAAGGTTTTCTCAAAGACTGTCCACAACACACTACATTTTTTATTACAAATTAAAAAAAATGAACTGTAAAAGGGATGCATTCGCAAAAATGCAATCTTTTTAAAGCTCAGTAACAAGTTTTGATCTCATGACTTACACATTTGTTTAATCTTACGCTTCTTCCTAATATTCCCATATCCCTTCTAAATCCAGCACATTTCACCAAAACACCTTTAAATATTCTTGCATACCTCTGCACTAAAGCCGTTTTCTTTTCCAACACATTTCAAAATGTGCCATTGCCACAGCAAGGATTTTAGTGCAATCCATCAATCTCACTACATTATGAACATCAGCAATGACAGAAACACCTTCCTGGAATTTTTCTTGCTTATTTGGAGAGGGGAATTGATGAATATCATGGTATGTTTGAGCATAGTGTTCAGGAATTGATTAAGGCAAGTAGACAGAGAAGGCTGACTCAGGTATGCAATACCCCCTGCTAACCTCTGGAAGGGCTTGAGGACTGATCCTCAGCTGGTGGAAATCCCGGTAGCACTACTGAAGTTGATGGGTTATTCTAATTTATATGGCATGAGATCCCTCGGTGATTAACCTTGAATGGGGGAAAAAAAAAAACAAACAAAAAACCTCAGGAAGAGGGGGAGCAACATTGACTTTGTGCCGTTCTCCTCTCCTCCAGCAAGAACAGTCACATTGGTCTGAAGGAGCCTCCTACACGAGCATGTGTGCTGGATGTAACACCCATCCGTCTTCCCAGGTTTACACAGTCATCCTCTAGAAATCTTGCTCTTGCATTTCTTCCCTCTTTTATTCCTTCAGCTTATTTAAAAAACGCGGAGGCACATAATGATAGGGATAACTCTCCTGTAACCTCCGCAGCACATTCGGTAGCTATCAATGTCAGCCTGTGCGTGTTCAAGGTCTGCGGTGCAGTGATTGAATAATGTGTCTGGTAATATGATCTAAATATGAAATTATCCATCTACCTAAAAAGTTAAGTGTTAACATGTCGATAGCAGAATCTGACTTTTGCACCTATTAATATATGATAACGTTATATGCTGCAACTTAAAAATATAGGCATGCCTGCATGCTTTATTTACAGACGTCTGGAAAATGCAGACTTCTATTATTTTTAGCACTGTAAACCAGATACTATAGCCTCTGAATTTAGAATAGAGTAGAAGAAAAGAAAAAGTTATGGTTCTAACTTTCACTTTAAATGAGGTGCAGATGGATGTCAGTCTCTCATCTGGGATACAGAAGAAAATATATTCAGCATCATTTACTACCCACTGTAGAAGGAGAAGCAAATTAAATGCAGCAGTTACAACATTAAAACTGCAAGTTTCCAAGAACTTATCATTACAGAAAGTGCATCCCTTTCAAGTGTCAGCCCTCCAGCACTCCAGGTCCTTATATCACATTGTTATTACTAACCTCTGATCCTCCTCGAGTCAACAGCACCATAAAGAAAGCCAATTAAGTAACAAGGGATCCATAGATTTTTTTCTGCCACCGTGTTAAAGAGGTGACATCATACCATCATTGTCTAAATATTTAAGATGAAGAGCCTCATCTCCTTGGCTCTGTATACTTAATGGAGAGCAGAGAGGTTCCTCCAAAAGCCAGTCACCCCGACTTCTCTAGGGAGGACGACAGGGACGTGGAAAATACGAGCGTTGTTCTGCCTGCCTGAGTAGCAGCAGACACACCGGGTTTTATTTTTCTACCCAATTCTAGTTCACCTTTTTAGTATCATTAATATTAAATACCTATTAAGCCAAAAGGTAGGAGTTGAGACTCATTTACTTTAAAATAACCACTTAAATAGTTTTGCTCATTCTATGTAATTATTAATTACCCTTACGGAGCTGTATTTGAAACTGTTGTGATTATCAAGCTTACACAAAGCCCCAGGCATGCAGTAGGATGTGTGGCCTTTCCGCAGGCCATAAGTTAAAGGTCTGTGGTCACCGTCCCTGATAATGGGAGGCAGATAAACCCATACAGCTCTGGCCAGGACAGTCATTGCCAGGGCACGGCCGCTCATCAAGGAAAGGACATTCATACGGAGGGTGGAAGGAGTACTGGAAGACACTCAGCTATCCTCTTCAGCTGCAGGAAAAAGTAAAGTGTGATAAACATTGATCTTCTAAATTTACACCCTTCATTATGCAACTAACACCCTGGAAGGAAACACACCCGCAGTTTGCAAAGCTGGGCAATGAACCTCCGGCATCCAAATGCAGAGCCCTCCTTGTGCTGACTTTATCCTTAAAGCACATCCCTGCCATCATGTAGGGATCATGGCTATGTCATCAGCAGTAAACACTACTTGTGAAAAAACCTACTCAGAGCAAGCGCATTTCACCGCATTTTGGAGATGAATAGACAGAAAATAGCAGCTAAATACTTAAAGCAGGATCAGGATTCGTCAATACGATATAGCTCACGTTAGCGAGAGCTACACAGCTAACTGCTGCAAACCACTGATGACATTTACCACATGGTGTTTAGAGAAATACTGGAAAAAAACTGATTGACTTGAACAAGAAAGTGACTGGTTAAATGCATAGTTACCGTACAGAAAAAATTTCCACCTTCATATAATGGGATCTTTTTTGTAGACTTAAAAGCAGGGGCCTGAGATGACGCTTCCTCCACAAAACTGAGAATTCATTGTCTTATTTACTCGCTGAAGAAGAAAACATCTCTCAGCACTTCTTTGTTGTGGCACATACAGAAAGTCCTGAATGTGATCAGAAAGGGAAGGACTCCATTTTGGAGAGGGCACGGGAGCAAAACACGGGGACCTGCTGCAGTGACTCCCATCCCTGTGTCGCGTCCCTCCCCACCAGCCACCCACCAGCTACCGGCAAAACCCAGCTCTGCTGGCGCTGTGTTTGCCGTAAGCTGCCTGTGTTGCCTTGAAGTTAGGGAGGGAGAGGAGCAACAACAGAGTATGCAACAAGTGATGCTTGAGCTTGCTCGCTGCTCTACCGACATAACCCGAAGCAAAATCAGAGGAATGCTGAAACACCGTTTGCCGGTTCCTGCTGGATTGCTATTTAAGGGAGCACTTTTGTGGTGTAAAATCTGAGGGGTTTTTGTCCCATGTTCTCATCCAAGCATAACTACTCAGTAGCAGGTAATCTGTGCTCAGAAGTCGGATCTGTTCTCAGGATACTAGCTCTCGGGAGACGGTCTCTTGAAAAAGTGCCGGCTACCCAAATCAGAGCAATTAATCAGTTATTGCAATACTACAAACTCCCTTCCATCACTAAAATGTTGCTGTGACACACCGCTAGAAACTGCATGCTTTTCAGTAGACTATTAATATCGTATCACAGACAAAAAAGCATTAATCCAGAAATGGTTTAAAATGGGTAGGACTATAGGATCTGAACTAATGATTCATAAAATCATTTGCAGCTATTAGTCTACAAGGATAAGTGCTGCTAGTGCTTTTATTTCAGTGCTTGGTGTGGTACCATCAATTTAAAATCTATCTGGTGCGTTGTGATGGATTTATGTACGCTGTGGAACCCATGGCAGCCTTGTCAGGATTTTAAAATCTAGATTGCTATATACAATTACAGGTGTCACAATATGAAATAACAATTGAAGACACTTAGAGGAAAACTCCGAAAATTCCTGTGCATACCATGCGGGCAGGCAGTTGTTTAAGACTCCTGTATCATACTGTGATTATTTCACTTGATGGAAGTGATATATTTTTACATAACTTGATCTAAGGTTACATCTCTCATGAAAATGATTTGCACTCTTGAAATCCCTGAGGACAAGGAAAAGTAAGAGGGATATTTTTAATGGGCAGATGTCATTTCTATGAACGTTTCACCAGCTGTCAATACAAAATCTTTTGGCTTGACTCTATCTTGAAAAATCAGTTGAAAAGACCTAAGCTGGCAGATATTTTCATTCTTAACCTTTTTCTTGAGTAGCAAAAAGGCAGAAATATGCAGTGCTAGGCATACCTAGAAGCGTTCGTATCATGTAGGTGAAAACAGCCATGGAAAGGAGTGAGTTGGTTTAAGGACAAGCCTCTCAGAGGACGCCAGGGTCCCTCTGGATGGAGGTTGGGTCTCCGAGACCTCACAGCACACAGGAGCTCATTTGCTCCCTCTCCCCAGTGCAACCTGACAGCAGTACTTCATTTCTATCTGTATAATAAATTAGATAAAATGGTTGAGGTGTTGGGAGACTCATGAGCCCTAGGGATTGCTAACTTGATGAAGACTTTATTTTTAAGCCACTAATTGACATCCAATCATGGGAAGAGTAATGAAGAAATCATAGTTGTCTAGAAACCGCATGGGGCTGACAGACACGTTCAATCCATTTTCTGTAGGACAGACATGCAAAACGCAATGCAATATTACAATATACATTGTTATACAGGGCAAGGGCAACCTTTTCAGGAGAGGGATTGAAGAGGCAGAGAGAGACATGAATCCTTTCAGCCTTTCAACGCGATGGCCATCCAACAGCTAAGGGGAATCACTTGCCTTACAGGAAGAGCACTCGACCCCCTTCTTACGAGCGCAAGGAGCCCTCAGTGGGGTTTGGGGTTTTTTTTGACTGTTCCTATTCCCTGGCACTTCCTTGTGCTGAGTACACTGAAAAAAATAATCTCCAGTGAAGACAGAGAGTGTATGTCTGGCAGTATAAAAACGGTAAATATGGTTTCTGAGCACTTTAATTTAGCAATGTTTAAACTTAATTAAATTATTTGTATTGTACAATTAATTATGCTAAACTGCCTAAGCCTTGAATGAATGTACTTTGTCTTTTAATCTAAATAAAATACACGCATAGCAAACCAGCAACAACAGAGAAGTCTGCAGCTGATGCCAAGACGAGCAGAATTCGGGACTCACGCGACCTTTCAGGACCAATTCTGAAAAAACAAACCAACCAGCAAAAAATCTCCAAACTGCTAAGAAATGTGAAACTGCAGGAAGACATTTTCTCAAAATATAGAGCACCTCGTTATTCAGTCACCAGGAGAAGTAAATGGGCTCTACTGGATACTTCAAGCTGCCTGGGAAGTTCTTTCCACTGCCAGTTAAAGTAGTAAGGAAACCAAAGCTTCTTTTGAGGTTCATCATCTTTGTCCCTCATGACTTGCCTGGTGAAGGAAACTCAAAAGGACTGAGTTCTTGAGCTGCCTGTTTTAACTAGCTGGTTTGCTGGGAATGAGCCACCAGCGATTCCCAGTTTGGCTAGATCATAACAAAGGACTCAATGTTTACCTTGGGGCATACGAAAGATTTGGGAAGTCTCTTTTTTTGAGTGGGAGGAATGAATCAGTATGTGCAGGTCTGTATCCAATTTTAAATTACAGAAGAGCTATATAAACACACAACCTCATTAGCCTTTTACAAGAGTATCTGTCATTTTTATTCTAATATTATGACTGTAATGCTGTGGCTGGTTAATGCTTCTGATATTTAATCACAGAGTACAAATCGTAATTGTCCTACTTCTGATACGTCTCTGACCTCTATCCTCCAGATGATAAACTATGTAACTGGTTTTCAAAATACAAAAATGTCTGTAGATTTTCACATACATTTACTTATAATAAATATTTGAAAATATCTTAAGAACTTACATTAAGCATTTCTATTAAGACAAAAAAATTAGCAAGATTTGGAACTATACATGAAGACATGACTTCAAAAATTTTAAGACTATTAGTAAAGAAATAGAAATGCCATTTCCACAATGAACTATCCATTTCTATATAGGCAGTTAGGGGATGATATTAAAATGCCCTCTAGTTGCTCTAAAACAGACATCAGCAGGTTTAATCTAAAATGTTAAGATCAAGTAAAGTTTCGGGTTTTTAGGCATACTTGGATCTTGCAACCAGTATGGATTCAGTGTTTGTGTAAAAAGCCTCTCTAACATCCCATTCACTTGATAGGTCCTTTGGGGCATAATATTGTTCCTTCTGCTATTATGGACCATTGCCTTCAAATACTGTAACATCTGTGGTACATGATTACCAACTTCTCGGGCCAAATTAGTCCCTGGTGTAACTTCACCAAAACTGATCAAATTATGCCTGAATGAGTCTGACTCTCTGCTTTGCCACATTTCTTCTCAAAAGTTATAGTGCAAATGGTGCAATCCTTCACCATTTTTTTTTTCTAAATAAATAAGCAAAGAAAATTGAAGTGATCTGGAGGGAATCATTCAAGTAGAATCCAGGGTTATTATTATTGTTATTATCCTTTTCTATATAATTCCCAGTTTTCTATATGGGAGCAGTCATTATTAATTTCCCCTGTTTCAGGACATAAAGCAGGAAAAAAAAAATAAAAATCAAGAAATATAAGACCAACTGGAACCTGGTATTTCTTTAACTCTTTTGGAAAGAAGCCTAACACTCCGACTGTGCTTTCAAGCATGGATTCTTTGGGAGACAAAATGAAGTGCAGAAATCCAGATGGGGAAGAAGAGGAGATGCTTCATGCATCCTTAGGGAGTCTTACACGTTTCTTTAAAGAATTCTTTGGAAAAAAGGCTATATTTGGAACCATACAATAATTTAGGTTGTAAGGACCTCAGGAGGCCCAGCCCCCTGCCCATACAAGGGCTGACTTCAACATCAGATCAGGCTGTAGATCTTTGTCCCTGCCATTCAATCCCATCCTGGGGTTAGCACTATAGATAGCCAACGTATAGAAGGAATCCTTAATGGGGTTGTAATTGTCATTACTTGCTTTATAGCAACGGCTGGCTCATCAAGAGTGGTATTTTCCACAGCTGGAAAAGTGGCAGAAAATGTGAGTTATTGCAAAGCTGAAATGCAAAATCTGTGCCATGGCTGCGACAAGAACGGACCGTAGTGGAGAGCAGGATAGAAGAAATACTGCCCGGGGCCGAGCACAGCCTTGAGTGGTACACAACTGGAGAAAATATGAGAGGCTGAAGAAGGCAGCATTTATCCAGAGGAGCAAGGAAAAATGAGAGAAATAAAACACGGTGGAGTGGAGAAATTTGTCAGAAATGGCAAAGAAGGATCACAGAGGAAGAAGAAAAACCTGGGTGTAATGGTGAGAAACAGATTCTCTGCTACACAAGATGCACTGACTGCAAGTTTCTCATCTGTCCTGTTTCCTACAGATTTACAGCATCAAAGAAGAAAAGAGAAAGAGGGAAACCCAGGACATAATTAATATGATTAATCTAAATATATATATGTATATGGCAAACTATGCCAGACTAAAGTGCTATCACAGGCAATCATAAATCTACCCAACACAAAGAGACACAACTGGATCTTTTTAGGAATTCATTTGCGCAGACATGTACAACCAAACAGATATTAAAAGAAATATAAAAACCTTTGCGTAGGAAGACTATGAAGGTGAATAAATAGCAAGGAGGGAACCGGATTCGGATCAGCCAGGACTTTGCAGAGAAGCTACCAAGCTGCCTCCGGAGCACTGCGACTCAGAGCGGAGATTTCTGTCTGGAGATAAATTGTCTCGATTGCCATAGGCATTGAGAAACTGTCCCTTCTCTTGCTACCAAATGATTTTGAATGGAGTTACAAATGAGCTGCACTGATGAAAAAATCAGACTGATAATCGATAAGACTCTTCCTTAGTAGGCAGACGAGAAAGGCTTATAAAATGCACTCGTACGGCAGTTTATTGTACCATAAATTATCATAATGATTTTTTTTCAAATAAATACATACTAAACATTGCAAACCATGCAATATTGGAGAAATACATTTTTCCAGCAAGTATCTCTCACCTTATTTACCGTAGATACAATTTGTAATCCCTGTTATTGCTGTAAGATTCAGGGGTCTCTCTTCCAGCTACTGTGATATTTTAAGTGTTATTAACATAAGTGATGGCTCCTCACAATCACTGACAAGACACCAGCTCTCTGTTGTTTCATAAGAGTGCTCGTATTCTACCTATATTATTTAATGCTGTCAGATACTTTCAGAGAGGACTAATAATTATTGCACCCTTGTAATGATGGATAAAAGTAAGCTATGATTTACAGAGTTATTGATTAAATCAGGCTACTGAAATCCCATGCTTCCTTTTTTTCATGGTATGCAGAAAATAATTTATCAGTCGCACAATCTTGTCTTTTTAATATCTGTAGCGTAATTTAACTGTCATTGTTAGCAGGAATTTTCAAGAGCAGTTTATGACCTTGGCTAGCTTTATCTAGAAATAAAGCTGCTTAATAATTTGTTAGAATTTACATACTTTTTCTAAAAATAGAATATATGCTATATAATATGCAGATAATATATGCTGAAAAAGATTAAGTAACTTCGGGAGAAGAAAGGGGAATAAAAGAGAAGAGACTTTCACTTAAAAAAAAAGATGGGAAAAATTAGCTTCTTTTTTAACTGATGCTTCCATTAATAAGGCATATGAAAAGAGGCAGGGACACAGAGGAAATGCAACAGAATTAGTTTGCTGAAAATTCAAAAGTCTTCCACACAGCAACACCACTTCCACTTCCTTTAGCAGATGCTCTTGATTTTTTTTTTTTTACTACTCTGAAATGACCATGCCTTTTAATATCATTTTTTAAACCTGATTTCATTGGCAGCAAGTAAGAGTTAACAGAATAATTTTTATAAAAACATAATGCGTTTGCTTAAAATACAAAACTTTTTCAAGACAAGCAGTTTGTCATACTTTTGGCAAGGTTAGACATGATTGCCTTTTTATTTTTGGCTGTTACAGAGGCTAATGGCATACTAAAAATCTTCTTTCATGTACAAATTAATTGTGTCCTTTTGCAATTCATATTAGCCTGCCTTACTTTCCATTTCGAGGCTTTTAAAAGGTTTATATGGAACCAATGGATGTTCTCATTTATTGTGCACACCACTTCAATTACCCACTTTCCACAAGTTGAAAGCAGAAAGACTATAAATGCTGGATACAGCCCATTGTCAACATGCGGTAATTTGGCAGAAAAATTAAAAAAAAAAAGTTCTCTTCAAAATAAAAAAAAATGTAAACTCTCAGAAAGCTTTGGAGATGGTTGGCAAATTATTTTTATATTTAGCAACTACAAAGAAGCACGTGCTCCTTAGTGATGGACCTGCATGTTAGCAATCTGCAAAGCTCTGGGTTTCACTCCTGTTTCTGAGAAAAATATATTACCAGCTCTTCCCTCACCATTACCTGAAGTTCAGCGTTCTCCTTTCTACACACCATTTTTTGCAAAAGGGAAAAAAAATTCTTTTACACATTAAAAAGCCTATGTCAAGCCAGAGCCTTGTTAAGCACGGCTGAACAGCGCTCGTTGAACCCACCATGGTGTATGCAAACATTACGTTGGCCGCAGCGCCGAGCGCGGCTGCTCACGATGCTGAGCTGGGAGATCCGATGGACACGTTGAGCTCGTATCGCCCCACTTGGGCTTGGTATACAGACACATTTGTTATGAGCTTGAGATTTCTGGAAGAGCTTATGGTATTTAAGTGAGCTGGCAGCAGACACAGGGGATGGCATGAAACAGGACAACGAACCATCTTCCCACCGCAAACAATTCTGAAATCCTGAAGTGTTGATAACACACCTCAACTTGGCCCATCTAAAACACCTGCAGGAACACGCAATCGTTAAACCCATCCGCAGACTTGGCTTCTTTGCAGGCTCACCTCTAGTGCTGCCAAGTACTAACTTGTTATCAAGCAGAGTGAAACCACCCTTTAATTTATGCTGATCGTTGAAACACCGCACCTTTGTAAACACAGCTAGAAAAGCTAACAAGAAAAAAAATCTATACTTAAAAGGCGTTTATTCTCCTTGCATTCAAAACACGAATTCTTCAGGTACATACTGACTACAGTAAAAAGAAAATTCAGTCTTTTTTTTTTTCCCTTTCCTTTTTTCCTAAATAATACCTTCTATGTTCTAAAGAATATTATTAATTTTTCAGCATTTGGTTAAAACTTTTTCACGTGTTCCGTAATACCAGCTCGATTAAGTTGCAGAGATGAAGAAAGTTGCCTTCCATCCAGCCACCATTGCTGCAGATGCATCAGCAGGAAATTTGGGTAACTGGATTCATATGGGTAGAAGGAGCCGTTGCCTACCAACCCTGGTAATTACATGTCAGGATATGAGATTCTGAGTAATAGCTAAGTGGGATTTGAAGTACTGCTATATTATTATCAGCTAGCACTGGGTTGTCTCATTTCCTATTCTCTGGAAATTTTTTAAAAAATATGTAATCAAAATGTATATACATTTCATATATACTTCAAATTTTGTATATACTACAAATGTATATACTTCCTTTTCTTGTTTTTACCTTCACCAAAGAAAAAAACTTTTTGTACCAGAATGTTGACATTTTTAAGGAAGGAAAAAATATTTTTCTGTTTCTTTCCCTCTTAGCATTTCATGCTTTATGTCATTTGATAATATACATGACTAGGTTTAATACTCAATCGTTTCCCAAATCCAATTTGACTACCTAACAGGTTTTAATTTACATGATGATACAATTTCTCACACCAGAAAGCATAGTAACCCTTCTTCTTTGGAGGTTAATGGTGATCTAGCTTAAAGCCCAAAAGATAATTACAAGGAATGTGCTTCAGGTGACAAAGTACTTTTGACAATCCCAGACTGTTGATAGCTTTTTAATTATACTTCTTCCCACCATAGGAAACAGTATGCTTTCTCCTAAATAGTTTGAAGGCATTTGGGGTTTATTTATTTATTTTTCAGTGAATTGCTATGCACTGTAATCAATATTTTAACTGACTGTTACCCCAGGCTCTGCTCTCTTTCTTTTATTTGGAGGAGAGATTAAACTTTGGGTTAATTTTTTTTTCCATATAAAATGAAATACAAAAGAGCATCAAGAGAAGAACACAAACATTTATTGACTTGCTTCTTGTCTTCTGCACCCATTTGATATTTTGTGACATTTAGAAATTGAAACTTTGCAGGATTTTTAGGTGCGAGCTTTGCTAACAGAGAAGGTCAGGCTCTTAAGCCACAAGGCAGTTTATGATGATTAAATATGAACAACTAAGAAGGAAAAAAGGAAAATCCCATGGCTGGTTTTGCATATTACTGTGTTTTCTCAATATTTTTCTGGCCTTGCTTTACTCTGTGGATAAAAAAGGCTGTTTTGATCAAGAGAAGAGAGTAATTGCTGTAAATGAATGTGGTACGCGGCAGGAGCAATAACGTGCAGGGCTACCCTTTTCCCATTTACTTTATACGCAAGAGTTGATTGGTTTTTATGCCACTGAAATTAGTTTCCCACTAGTATTTATGTGTCTTACAACAAATTGTTTGTCACTTTCTCTGATTAAATGCGCTCTTAATAACACCCAACTTTAAAAGTCTTTTCAATTTGGAGCCTACAGTTCAATCATGATGCCTGCCCCTCCCAGCACCTCTTCCTTGTCCTTAAATAAACACCTCTATTATTTAAAGAGAACGGCAGAAAAGTAAAAAATGAGAAGTGGATGTAAATTCTTCTAAAAAATAGAACCAAAAATGCAGAAAAACGATAATTGCTGTAGAAAGGAATTAAATGAGTAATACTACCTGCTCCCCCCAACATTTGCTGCACCTTACTCATCTCCCTGCATGTTGTTATTAATAGGCACAGAGAAAACAAATTCCTCTATCGGGAAATGAATGAAATCAAGAACAAAGTAAATCTTTGAATGGTCAGATTTAGGCCAGGGATTTTCTTACTTTCGGTTTATGCTTTTCTTAGTCCCACCTCTTGCTTAGCTCAGACTCAGATGAATTTCCAAGCCTCTGAGGAAATACATCATTTTAAGGTAATGGCAGGAATTCTTAAATCTGGAAGAGCGCAGCTGAATCCGGTTTTGTCCTATTAATTGTCAGCCCATGTAATTAATCCCTGGGGTACGACTCAGTACCCGAGACCAGCGGGTGGGAAGGACCTACAGACAAGTTTTCAGGGCTTTACAACGAAGCTGCGCGGCTCCTGCGCCCTTGCTTGGGTGCTGGGCCAGCTTTACGCTGCAGAGGCTTGGCAGCAGCAGTTACAGGGATGCAGCTCTGCTAGCAAAGCTGCTAAACATCAGCCAAGTTATCCTAGTTTTTCTGTTCATTTTTTCTTTTTTTCCAAAGATAGCTCATATTGGCTCACTGACTGAAATAAGTGCTCCTGAAAAAAACTTTAAAAAATTACAAAACCCCAACCTCCCCCCAAAAAAGCAACACGTAGCTGGACCAGCTCCCCTTATGCTAGGGATTGCATAGGATCAGCTTAAAGAAGCCATAGACAGTGTGTGGTTTTGCAGACAAAGCAAACAGGGAAGAAAAACTTAGGCATAGTATGAAATTTATGAAGAATAATATATGTTGATAAACAAGTAGCTTAAGATACTCTACCCTTATGAAAGCTAGACTGGAAAGAACTCTCCCAACAAACTTCAAGGTGTATCTTTGCTAAGGATTTACCATATATTTACATTCTTGTCATAAATGACCTTTTATTTTATTGTGTGATGTTTGCCCTTATTAAAGTCTAGTGACAGTGGAAGGTAGTATTTTCAAAGCATGTCACAGTAAAAAACATTCAGCATTTCTATTTCTAAAAAAAAGGAGCTTTGCATACAGCACTGATCATACTTCAAAAGATGTGTTATTGCCTAGAGTGTGGTTACAAGGAAGTGCATTATCACTGATGCTACGTTTTAATCTGAAAATAATAAAAAACCCTCTGTAAATACACTGCAGCTACACTGAGTTACTGCAGCGAGAGCCCTGCTACTTACTGCCTGTGAAACCCTACTATGTGTGGTGCCGGTGGAAATCAGAGCCATCTTATTCTGTCTGATTTATTTGAAGTTTCAAGGACAGACTGAAATAGCAAAAGGCATCTTAGATTTGCACTCTTTTTCCCAGTATAGACGTATATAGGTTAATAGATAGATAGAGCAATTGGGACTGGAACGCATTATGTAAGTTAAAAAAGTACTGAGTATGGGGTTTTTTCAGGGCCTCAACAAAAAGCAGTGTACAGATGGCTGATACTGGAGTTCACATTTCCCTCCTGACTATGTAGATCAGGGTAGCACCTCTGCAGTAAGGAAGGCTTAAATTAGTTTACACTAATTTGCAATAAGTGGAGTAAATGAGATCAAGTTTAGGCCAGGACACTGAATCATTTTTTCCTTCTTCTCAGGTAGCCCTTGGATCCTCTAGCAAGCTTTCTTATCACTAGTGAACCTCAAAACAGACTAAATGCATTATGTGAATTTCAGGAGTCATGAGTTTGGATTTGGTTTTGTTTTTCCTTAATCAGTCTAATCTAAAAGCATAAAGTCAGGATTGTAAGTGTTTTCTAAAATCCTTCCAGTTTTTCCTTTCCTCTGCCCTTCCCGTAGATACTGTTTCCTCTTCAAATATCACAACGTCAAACGCTTTGATGTGGTCATCACAGGCATTACATCTGATTTACTTCCCTTCAACAGTTTATTTTCTACACAGGTCAACATTTTCACATTCATTTTTTCTGTCACATTATCATCATGTTTTCAAATAACTTAATGACAGTATATTCATTGTATGGTTTTGCTGCATCAAAAATCCATCCTAAAACAGATTTCAAATATAATGGCTTTCAATGTCACTTCTTCTGACACCAGGCAGTTGTGAAGTCTGCATGGGATGTTTTTATTCCCTCTAGACAGCTGTACAGCTAATAAGCTAAGAAGCTACATAAATAGTCTGGGTCAAAGTAGTATGTAGTGAATTGTAAAAATAATAGATTTCTAACTACAACAGTGATTTTAATTTAAGGTATTTGTATAGCTGCTTTATATTATTTACACAAAAAATAAAATTTGCATTATCTGACCTGTGCTTATTAAAAGATTCTTAAGATTCAGCCGTTTACTCAAGGTCCTGCTGCAAGCTATACATTCGGCTCCAGCACAGCGATGTACAGCAGCATTCCCCGTAGAGACCAACTCTTCCTCCAACCACTAACAGCTTAAAGCTTTGCTTTCTAAAGGTTCAGACAGGCAACAAGCTACTCGGTAAAGTCTTTACTAGGTATTCCTACTTTAATTTGTGAAGGTTAGGACTAGGAGCTGTATCTATTATTCAAACACTGTAAGACATAGCTGTAGTCTTATTAAAAATAAAAAAGTTTGGTTTGTGGGTGACCAAATAGTGAATGTCATCAGAAAGCAAGCGTTTCATGCAGGAAAGCTGAAGAAACAGAACCCCTCTCACCCAACACGTCAGTAATAAGAGGCAGCTGTGCAAATTTTAATAAAGGCTGATTCGTATTTTCATTCCTATTTCAAACGTAAGGATCACATCTGTTGAGCCACGATCCTTATGTCTGCCCAAATCCATGTTTCAATCAAATCGCACCCTTTTTTTTTTTTCGCTGCCATATGCATAATGATACGGTGACAGCTGAGAAGAGGACGGGCTGACATGTTCATCGCTGTGAAGGATGGCCTCCTGTCATCTCAGCTGTGACAGAACAGTCACAGCCTGAAAGGGTCTAATGAATAAGGAAGGATGTATTTTGTCCTTCCGTAGTGGAAAGTTGCAATAATGCCTTTTTTCCACTTAATGCAGCAATGCAGTATTACAACAAGCAATACTGAATGAATCTGCCTCCTCAAGATATTCAGCATCTATTTTTATGAAACTGAAGAGTTTAGTAAAACAAAAGCAGCGTGAGAAATTGCAGGCTGCTCCCTAGCACAGGAGAAACGTATAGGATAAATATGTCAGTTTTCACCCACGTTACCCAAAGAGGCCAAGCAAAGCATGCAATGCTCCCCCATTCAAATGGCAGATGTAAACACCCGCTTGTTTTCACGGATACCCTTCCTAGAGCTATTACAGCCAGGAAAAGGTCATTTGTCAAGGTACGATCCAGTAGTACGTCTCGTCCTTCTAATAAGAAGGATTTCTTTTCTCCCGTGACAGCAAAAGAGAAACAGGAGCACTGAGCTAAAATTTCTCAAATTGACAGTAACTATGACTTTTATGGGTGCTCGAAGAATATGATCTATACACTTGTAGTAGCTAGAAAAGATTTTGTAATTCATTTGGTACTGCAGAAGGTCGTCCTTTTCCAGATGGAGTGGATTTGCTACTGTCCACTATTGTAACTGTGCATTTGTATACATAGCTATGCAGTTTGGTTTATGTGTTTTATATGTATAGAGTATACATATCATACATAATAGGATATATTGCCACTGTTAATGACTCATCATGTGTAGCTTCACATACAAATCGTGACTAATTTGTGACGGTATGGGTTGGAAGGATAGTAAGAATTAAAACCCTGTATTGCCTGATAAAGCAGACAATTGATTCTTACTTCAAATACAGGAAGGTTCTGAAATGTTGTTAGATGCACAATCTCTTATACTTTTGGGTTTTCAGTTAAGAAGTACTTCAGTCCTAGCTCTAAATGCTACAGTGAGCGTAGATGCAAGTCAGACATAACCAATGATTTTTCTTCTTCTTGATCAAAAAAACTCAGTTTACATCGCATATTCAGTACAATGTTACAAATATATAATAATGAAAGTGTCTCACTAACTTGCTTGGTTTGGGGGGGGGGACATGGTATCATTTGGATTCAGCATAGTATAATTTTAGTCAAATCAGGTATGAAGCACATAACTAACACTCTACATAACCTAGATACCTTAAGTCTTATTATTGTTCCAATTCTGGACTAACCCTACATTTTCAAAATGTGCATAAGTGAACATTCTAAAAAAAAAAGATTAAGTGGGTCCAAACAATTTATTTTAAATCAGGCCTGACTTTGTTGTGTTATATCATCTTGTAAATGCAAAATAAACCACTTAATAAGAATAATTTCAAATTGCAATCCAGAAACATTTTTAAAAAATGATCAAATGGGATGTTTCAGCATTACCTCATAGAAAAACTTTCCAGCATTTCCCTCTGAAATAGTGTCCCAACCTGCGGTAACTTCACGCAGCCCAACTGAGCCAGCAGAGATGGCGACTGGACGCAGTGAAGGTTATTTGGTGGCTTCTCTGCAAAGTCCCCAGTGGATCGGGACATGGGTGTCCCCTTGGCATTTCTGCTTCTCCCCGTGCAGCTTGACAACCCATGAACTCAAGCCCTGTAATCCTCTTTCCCGGAGCTGTAGCCCCAGGTCTCAGCATAGATGCTCCGTTTATTTTTCCTTGGGCATCGCAAAACCAGTTCAAGAATAGCTTGTCCTACCTGCTGCAGTGTGATTTCCAGCTGTTATTTCTAAAAGAAGGCTGCATTAGCTTTTTATGTGGAACACACGACAACTCCTCCAGGCTGCGAAATAGCCTCCTAAACCTCCTTCTGTAGCTACCAGCATGTTAACGATGTGCAAGCATCTTTCCTAAAGTCCTGCTGAGGCAACCCAAGAGGACTGAACCGAGCATTGCGAGTCTCCGCAAATCTAGCTAATAACACCTCGCACGGCCGTCTGCCAATCGCGCCTGCAAGTAACAGGTTTTTATTCAAAATCGACCGAGGAAAAAAAACGGCAATCGTGGAACTGAACTGCCAGCCTTTGCTTGTGAAATTGTGAAAGTTTGCAGGTGTTCAGGTTTAGATGGAGAGAGACCGAACCCGAGCTACTGCACAGGCAGAGGACCAGGGATCGAGCCTGAAGTGCAGGTCTCCAAAATGTGAGCCTGAGCTGCTTCAGTGCACTGTGCAAGGGTCACTATAGAAATAAACTCAACTATTCCACCCCTAGTAAGTATAAAACCTGCTTTTGTAGTAGCTTTCAGCAGTGGAGTGAAATTAAATAGAATTAATTATACCATTTATTAGGGATACAATGAGTTTAAATTTTTTACAGTTCTTCCGCTTACCAGTTTTTCTCATCTAACATATTTCATGGCATTCAGTGTAGATGGTAAGTTCTTCACTATGCAAACAGTACTATAAATGCACGTTGTGCTTTAAAACACAAACCGTTATCTTGTGATTTAAAGATCTGAAAATCCAGGCCCCCTGTCTTGCAGCTCTTTCCAGGGGCAGAGCCCCCCCCTTAGCAGCACCAAACACAAGGAATTTCAGTGGGAACATGGGTACCGTGCACTGCTATGAAATTAAGTCTCAAGCACTACAGTATACATCGCTGCTTTAAGAGTATGAAAAGACGGTAACTAACTAAAGGAATGAAATAAAACAGTGAAATTTTATTTTGCAACAAATACCGAAAAACATGAGGACTTTTCCTATAAAGAAGTTACTTGCAGATGTTGTTTTTAAGAAGGGAATTAAAAAGAAGAGAGGATGAGGGCAATATAGTGCTCGATGTGTAAATTACTTATGCATACTCTAGTAACTTGCTATTACATAAAATGTGTAATTAAAGAGTTAAAGTGCTTCCAAGCTTATACATATAGTCTAAATAGGCCACGTATCCACTGTGTTGAAAATGCCAGGGATTTCACAAAATAGAAATGTGTTAATCTACATCTGCACGCTAATTCTACCTAGAAGTGCTGTACGGAGGAGCCGGGCTGGACACTGCTATGGCAAACCACCCGCAGGCTGCCTGCCTCGGTCCTTAAACTCAGAAGGGGCTGTTTTGCAAACCTTCAGTGTGGCAATTACAAAGAAGTTTTAGGAAAACTCACAGACAGGTTGGCAAGTCATTATTTTTGCTGGAAGACAAACTATGATATTTAATCACCCTCTTGTCTAAACCTGAAGAATTATTCCCTCCCCTAAGCACCTCCGCGGAGGAGAAGGCAGCCAAAGAAAGCAAGGGTGATGCTGGGGGACTGCCCAGGCTCCCGGTAGCCAGCAGCTCTTCTGCTGATCTGCAAGGAAATCTGTGAGCAAGCCGGCAGAAAGCAATCAATTCTGTCTCAATTCCATCACCATTTTGTTGAAATCAAATTATTGCTGCTACATGTTTCCATTCTGACAATTCAGTCATCTTCTGCTATTACAAGACACCCAAACTGAGTAAATTCCCAGCCACGCTTTCCCAGCACTTGGAAATCTGTACGATTTGGAAGTTACCTTTGGGGACTACACTGCTGGTGTTTGAGTATGGTGATTAGTTTAAAGTAACAAATGTGCTTGGCAACAAGTGTTTGGCATTATGAGTAACTACTGCTGGCCATCGGGCTTGTGATAGTGGAGATTTGTGGGGTTTGTGAGGGTTAGTCCTTCATTAGGGGGAATATCGTGAATTACACGGGACAGCCTTCTCAGGCTGAGACATTCTGCACAAATATTGCAACACGGCAATTTCTCCATGGATATTAACGTACTACATCAGTCAATGACTTGGTATTTTTTTTGAGTACTGATCAACAAGCTGATTGAACTCCAGGACTCAATTTGGTTCATAAATTCTTCTTTAAAGGAGAATGTAATTTTGTCTCTGTCATTGTTAATCTCTAGCTTCCCTAATCCTCCTTGATGGATGGAATGATTTTTTTACCATTATTTGCAAAATACTGGTAAGCAACCTACCTGTATAAAAAAGAAAGTACCTTTTAACAGGACGTGTGAACTGTCAAAAAAGTTACTTTGCATGAAATCATGCTGCAAGCATGGTATGATTTGGTATAGAAAGTCCACACACAAAGGCAAGTTTGTAAAACTGCAAATTAGGACATTCATATTGTATGTATTTTTATGTACAAGAGAAATTAATGTCATAATATTTCACTCTTCTTGTTTTTTATATGGTTCTAAAAATCAACAAAGGCAAGAGATGATCATAATCCTAACTGAAGATTTTAGAAAATTTTGAAAAACTTTGTTTTCATGAGATTATACCCCAAATTTTGATAATATATGTACCTGACTAAAGTTATGGGATTTTGAAAGTCACAGGCTTAACAACGCCTAGAATCGGTGTCGTTACATACATGTCTGTGGGTGCATGAGGTGGTGAGGCAGGTGAGATAGGTTCTTTTTAAAATTTGATTAAGATCAAAAAAGCGTGGAACTCAAGAGCAGATATAATGGAGACAGTGGTACAAAAGCAGCAATAACCATTACCATTAGGACCTAGTAGGAACAATACGAAACTCTCTTCTCTTCCCACATTCCCTACAAAGACTTGCAAAGAACCTTTGGCATAGCACTGCAAATTAAGCCTGTTAACAAGTATGTATCTTAGCTTTTCTTTCTAATTAAATGGAAAAAGATTTCCTCAGAAAGCAAAGAGCACAGAAATGCAAATAGAATGAACTGACAAATAAAGCTAATTTCTGTTTCCTGTTCCCTGCTTCCACACACATCAAAGAGCTTCCTAAGTGACATTTTGTACACTATTAAGATTCTGTGCTGGTTATATCAGAGTTTTATTACTGTTTCTTGCTCTGTTTTAGGTACAAATCTGACACTACCTATAACGAAGAGCAGAAAATCAACAGACCTAACGTGTAACCAACATGGCTCAGCCATTCATCAGATCTCTGATAAAGCAAGTAGAAGTTTTCAACGAGTAGAATAATCTTATACTTTGGGTTTTATACAGAGCATTTTATTCCCTATTTACAGTAATGCTCATTCTTACAGGTATTTAATTGTTACTTTTGCACCACTGGAACAACAATTCTGTCCATTTCAGATTTAAACTCTTAATTCGGCAACTTCTGGTTTGTATCTGAAAGAAAAATTCTTAAAAGCTGACTACATCGTGTCACTGCCACCTAGTCTTTAGAAAGTACTTTTTTTTATGATTAAACATTAAATAATGGAATTTTAAAACTCCAACTTCAAAGTACTATTTAAAATACATTGTGCGCTTTGTGAGATTCTTCATCATTTTGTTAACAGCCACTGTCATATTTGATCTCCATCCTATACACAAGCAAAATGGACTAAAGCATTTCAGCCTTCAATGAATTCTGCCGTACACGCAGCATACCACAACCCCTGAATACTAATAATCAGCTTTGATTGACAGTTCTTTAAATTAATGGCATTTGGACAACAGTACTGAAGATGATCAAGTTTAAAAACAACATAAAAATTAACTGGCAGAAAGTTCAGCCTGCTGTAAAAAGCCCTAAGTGCCCCATAATGGCCAATATAAGCTTCTTCGCTTCTGCTGGTGTGTGAGTTAACTAGCATGTTAATTTATAGACCATTTTGCAGCATGGTGTTTTGGCCAAGATCTCTCTTTTTATGGCTTTCCTTCCATAACATCTTTTATTTACCATTTAATAAAATGTCTATAATGTTTGACAATCAGAGGCCACTGGGAGCTTCTCTGCTGCCACCAAAAATTTCCTCAGGAGCATCACCTTTGACACAAGGGTAGAGAAGAAAGAGTAGAGCGAGACCTTTCTCACCGCAGCAGACCACCACCACCCGAGAGAAGACAACAAGCCTATTACTACTAACAGTGTAGGGTCTGCAACACGCAGACGAGTAGGTGTGACATTACCTTAGCTCAGCTGAGTTTGCAAGACTTGGCATTCAGCATCCCCCCCTTTTATCTAGACTTGAATTCTATACAGAAAACAACTAAACACCAACGAGCCCCAACACAAGCACCTCTCCAGTGCTCAAAAGGATGGATCCACTTCTGTAACCCGGCTTCGACCTACGGTTTGCAAGGAATGCTTCTGTTGTGTAAGTGCCGTTTTCCATTCGTCCTTCCCCACCAGCATCTGCCGGTCCATCCCGCTGACAGCATCGATCGCAGTTGCAGGAGATACTTAGTTCATCGCTCCAAGCTGAGCCACTGCGCAAGTCGTTTGCTAAAGCTGCTGGGGCCTGATCATAAATACGATAAGAAGCAAACTCAAGAAATAGTATACGCAGTTCAGCGAGAAGTCAGGTTTTTCTTCAAGCCCTTTGGATAGACAGAGAGGAACAGCTTGTACTTTTTTTTTTACTTAGTTTTTCTCTCGTCATCGCTATTGCTTACTAATTCAGCCTTCAGAACTTTATAAGCAATTTAAGCTCTGCAAGGTCACTATTTCCTAAAGGGATTTTAATTTTTAAAATTTTACAGATGGTTATTCAGTTCAGATCTGTGAGTTCATAAACAATTTTTGAAATACATGGTTTACAGTTGTATTCTAATTGTAGCAAGATGAAAAAGGAACAGGCCTGACTTTTTTTTCCCTAGCTTCAGGCAGAATATTTTTCCTTTGAGCTATACATTTCAGCCTTTCTAAAAGCATGTGAAAGGTAAGAGACCTAATATAAATAAGATTTTCTTCCTACAATTCAAGTAGCAAGTCTTTCCACCTGCTGCCAGATGTGTCATACTAACGTTTACAGATATTTTGAAAATATAACATCTCTCTCTTTTCCTTGACACCAACAGACACCTGGATTTATTTTTTAATTGCAAGTGCTTTCAGTTAAAGTGTCAGCGTGTAGGTGTGAGTGGCGATCAAGAGCATTAGCACTGCACCACTCCTAGAGAAGTTCACAACCACACTTATTCCAGTTACACTCCACATCTCTTCCATTTTTATTGTATTTAAAAGTAATGCTGACCAGGAGATAAATGATCAAAGAACGAATCCATTAAGACATGCTAATTGTATCTACATTCATTCCATTTTTTAATGTTTTTATTATTTTTGCTGAACTGGTAATATCTTAATTAACTGGAAACATTTACAAAATTCTCCTTGGGTTCAATTTGCCCTAACAGGAATGCCATTACTCACTTATTGCTCACCGGGGATGACATCCAACCAGCTGAGGCACTATTCCCCACTAAAGAGATCTGACCACAGTGATTTATGGCCTTTAATGATAAATAATCTTTTACTTCTTCTACTTTTTTTGGCCAACTGCACCCAAATTCTTACATGTGACATCATTTAATTTCCATTAAATGGAAATGTGTTATCCTTTTGCCAGCAGGCCTCAAAGATCTATCTCCTCTTTGGCATAGAGGCTGATAACACAGAATTGGGCATTTTCATTGTGAAACACACTCATTTATGAGCATAACCTCTCTTTTCTGTAATAAACACCACAGGGAAAGTATCTTCTTACAAAACACTTAAAAATGGGCTTCCCCAAAAATGATTTTCTTCTGCCCCAGCCCACCAGCTTCCCTCAGTCTTGCACTCAAAATGCCCCTTCCATTCTGAACCTGAGCCCTTATTCCAATCTCCCCCTTTCAAGTACGTTCAAAATTTCTCATTTTTTCACCTTTTTGCAGCCATCTCCAACCCCAGGATCTCCACAGCTTAAACAAGAATTAGTGATGTAACCTATTTAATTTGCCTTCTGGGACTTCTGAGAACCTGATTTTTTCCTAGAGAAATTCTGTGCTCCGTAATTATGGCACTTTCTTTTAATGGTAATCCAATACTCTATATTTTTAACTGTATTTTATACATGTGTTACTATATATGTTAAAAATACATGCATAGTAAGATACTGTCAGCACTTTTTGCAGTGAGTCACCAGCTTCACAGTTGCTGTTCTGAAATAATATTTTTAAGCTCCAGTTTTTCCAGCTGTGTCCAAGCAGACCACTGCTCCTGTGCTGAAATCCCTTCACGTTAATGGGTACTGTGCACATACTCCCATCAGGGGCAGACGGCAGAATAAAGTCTCAGTCTGGCTGCCTTTTGTACGTGTCAGGCTCTCACGGAGCTGTAGAGGTGAAAATTGAGAGAAGCAGAAAAAATGACATTGTTGACACCCCGAGCACAGATATAACATCTGAAAGTATGTGTGGAGTATTGTAAAAATATAATTAATTAATTGGATTTCGGGTTGACGATGTCTCCTAAAACAGTCAGAGCACCTCCTCCTCGACCAAGAGCAAGTGGCTGTCCTGGTTTCCTTTCCAGCAAACTCCCTTCCTTGCAATTAACAACAAGTTGAATGCAAAGACTATGTTTGCCCCTCTGTCTTCTTCCTGCAGAGGATGAAATACATTACACAATAAAAGTCAATGAGCCTGCGTAACACAAGGCCAATTCCAGCGCTATCTCGGGGGGGTTATGATTGACTGAGGCAATCGGAGATGCTGATGGTATAAGCTTATACAGTCCACTAGGAATATTTACTCTCCATTTCATATCTGCCACAAAAGCCTTAAAACCTGTTTGCTGAATGTCACTGTTTCAGTTCATCAACACCCAACACAATGATCAAACTCTATTCAGCAGGGACCTGAAATTTCCTCCGCCTTTCCTCTGCTGAGCAGCATGGGTTAATAAACTGTGAAATGACTCATTACATCCTTTATATGAATAATAATCTCTTTGCCTTTTAAAATTTTTAGTTTCAAAATTGAGCACAATTATTTAAATAAATCAATATTCGCTTGGAGGTGTAGTATTTCCAACCAGGTTAAAATAATCCTTATTTTTCACTTTCCTTCTAAGTCACCAAACTTAGAAACTATCTAAAGCAGACTATTTGAACAGCTGCCTTCTTAAAAATAAATGTTCTCTCTCCATTTCTACAATTAAAAAAGTAAAGATTTAGACTCCAAATAAGCTAAATAAAACCATCAAAATATCTCCTGGTCTTTAGGAAGCTCTGTGATACCAATGATTAAAATAAAAAAGAATTTAGAAGATCAGGTATTGTTGGTTTATTTCCAGAGTTTCCTTTAGTAATTGCAGTGATTGTTTAGGGAAATCTGGAATTAAAAATCAAGTATTCTTGAATGCCTACTGAAAACAGAGTGACATGGCCAAGAGGGCTCGTTGCAACAGATGAAGGCTGCCCTCGTGGGTGCTTTGGCTGTGTTTTATTTGCCCAACCCCACTGCCACTCCTTCGCATGCCATATCAAAATAATGTTATTAATAGCACGTCTCGCTCGTGCTGTCGCTGCCTTTTGTTTTTAATTTGGGATTCGGCAGCTACAAGCACGTTGCTGTCAGCAGCCCCATTCTCCGATGCTATCTTGGTGCATGCTAGTGCCGATTCAGTACCTGAATGCCAGAAGAAAGGTGTGGGCTTCGCTGCCCACCACCTGCTTTTTGCTTTGTGCTTTCCTGGACTGGAAGGGTTCCTATCAATAACCATATGCAGGCAGATAAATGGGAATAGAGTTGACTTTCCATGAAAAAAACGACTAATTTATCTCAGTGTAGCAAGCATATACGTACCTCTTTGTAAATCTGGGGCAATTTAGGCATAGTCACCAGAGCAAAAAATGCTGGAGGCTTCAAGAGAGATTCCTGAGAGGATATATGCCTGCTTCAAAGCAGTGACAGAAAGGCCCAGCAAACAGCTTGGAAGCACTGGCTCTTGGCTGCGGCTGCTCCTGCTCCGAGGAGACCCAGACCTGGAACCAGCACGGCCCAGAACCAGCTGAATTGGCAGCAAATGAGAGAGATGTGCCCAGCGCCTCTCGCCTCCCTCCCCGTGCGTATACAGTGCTATTCCAGCACATTCCTCCCCAGTACATACACGACTTCATGTCCTAAAGGACATTCATTTCTTAACAAACAGAGAAAAAACAAACAAACAAACAAACATAAAAAACAGTTGCAAGTGCTTATACAGCACAGGCTGGAACCGAGCCTTTTTGAGCCACCAATTATTCAAACAAAACAATCACGTTTCCCTTTCCATTAACATTATCTTCCCCATCGATACCTGAGGCTGGTATTTATTAATGCTAGCCTTAAGAGTAAGTTTAAAGGCCCTGACGTCTCACCGCCCAGCTCCTACCCTGCTCTGATGCACTGGCTTGGCACGTCCCTGCGCCATGGGACCCCCCGCAAACCGCGGGACTCCGTGGGTGCCAAAAGCACGCTGTGTCAGTACCTCTCCTGTGAGAAGCCTTGAAGAGAAAAGGTAAGGAAACCACAGGGGCCGTGCTGATTGATTTCCATATAAACAAATAAGTCATTAAATAAGCAACTCAATGGTTTTACTTGCATGAAGTTAATAGCTAACTGCTCAAAAGGAATTACACTTAAGTCCCAGTTAACTCTTAAACCTATATATGCTGCTTATGCTGCAAACTAACATATGCTAGTCAGGAATAACTACAGTAAATAAAAATATTTATTTCCTGTATTTATGTGAAACAAAAGCAAATGGAGCTATTTGTCATAACAAAACTACACATTTCAGAATAAACAGAGCCAACTGCTTATATTTTAGATTTATTGGAGGAGGTATTTCAATAAAAGACACACTGCTTTTATATACTTACTATATATACATTACACTTTTACATGTGCAAAAACTTACAGATTAAGCAAAATGTAGTCTACCAGAAAGGAGCTAAGTGCCAGCCTGAGCCAGGAGTCTCTAATGCCCGAGAGATCTCTGGAGCGCAGAGGTATTCTGTATTTACTGCCCCAAGCAACCCTCATGCACTGGGGAGCCTTCATCAATGGCTTGATCTATTCACTGCAAACACCGTCACACCAAATCGCTTTTCCTCCCAATCCCTCCTTTCAGTCTTTTTCATCCCCATAATTTGCTAGACTCTCAATATCCGCAATTCTCATTTTCTGTGCTTTGTAATTTTTGTTACTCTCGGCATCCAAGATTCTCTTGGATAAACTACAAACTCACAAGCTACTAAAACCATTGCTCAGCACAGTGTTTTCCTACTAAATGCTTTCCTTCTCCAGGTCTTTGGCTTGCTTTCAGTTGCCTATCTTAGTTTGCAGTGCCACTTATTTTAGCTTGCAATGGCCCTTTCTATCTACCAACCAGTCCCTTCCTGCAGCTACAGCTCCTGCTCTCATCACAATGAGCATCAGCCTCTATGACTAACTTTCCCACATTATTTCACCAGCAATATTTTCTTTAACTCCACATCATCTCAACATTTTGTCTCTGCCAAGATCACAGCAATGACTCTTTGGAACGAGCAACAGTTTTGCTCTTTAGTTGTAGATTATGGTAGCCAATGTTCTACGTAATTTCAGGAATAAGTCTTGTAACTCTTACCAGGAAGGCAGGAAAAGAAACCACAGAAGCGCAAAAGCTCACCAACATATCTATGTTTTTAATACACATGCAATTTTGAGGAATAGCTACAACCTCCTGATATCTGCTATAGTTTAAAGCTCAGTCTGTGCCTGCACCGGGGAGCAGTGGGATGCCACGGGGCAAGTGCCACTGCTGACCCGAACTAAAACCTACCACAGACACATCCCAAGTGAGAGCCAGTCCTGTTCTCAAACACTGGAAAAATACTTTCTCACTTGTATTAAAGAACAAATAAAGGAACAAGCAGATGTAAAATGTGCAAATATTAACAATTCACATAGATAATGCTTTGCTGAGATCCCATATTTCACCACTGTCCCAATACAACTAAACTACCACAACTATTTTTTCCTGCATTGTCACAATTTGGAAGACAAAAATACTTCAGAACTGCAAAAGACATGAGCAAAAAATGAATATGAAAAGCAAAATGTTTCTTCATTTCAATGTTAATAATGTTTCTAATAACTGTTTTCATTCTAAGTATCTCTAGATATTAACTTTTATACAAAAATCATTAATTTTATGAATTATAAATTAATGCAGTAACTTCCAAACATCTACCTTTGCTAATTTCTACTCTATTAGCAGTTCTGCATTACTTGAATACATTTTTTCATTGGCTGCAACAGCAACAGGCTAGGATTATAAGTTTTTTAAATACTGGAGTATTGGATTTTGAAGAATTAAAACTTTGAAGAAGTATCTTGGGAATACTGATGAAACTGTTGCTTGGTCACTTCCTACAGATACTCTGTTTGCATCGAGGGCAGATGGAGGATGCTTTTCAATTCATTCAACTCAGTAAAGTGTAGGGTGGAATAGGACTAAAACATCTTAAAAATTCTTAAAAATGCAATGCAAATTCTTGCAACTCCAAAGACAGAGTGAAACAGGCAAAAATCGAACTCCTTGTAGCCTGGGCTGCATTATCTTGGTCCTCAAACAAAACTCAGAGTCTAACAGATGACTTAAAATAATGACAGTAGTCAAAAGCCATAAGGTAATAGATACAGAAGGTATTAAAAAATAAATTGCGTCTAAGCCCTAGAGGATTTCCCTCTGCTGTGAAATTCTGCCAGGACTGGCTTGGCAGCAGAGCACCAACCATTCCTAAGGCAGAACAGCCCCGGATCCCAAGAACCCGTATTTAGTGCTGCTCGCGGAGGTGATCCTCAAGGGCACCTGGCTGAGACGATCTTGGCCGACAGCTGGTTATTGCGAGATTTCTTAGAGGTCTGCTAGCCTGGAGCAATTTCCATTGGACTCAATGACTTCATATAAGAACACTTATTTAAGCAGAACGTGAATTTCTGGTACCTATAGAGGTTTACCCACCATTGGTCTCAACACTTTTCAAGGATGATGCTCTTAAGCAATCATTCTTTAATTTGGCAGGTACGGTCTTCCTTGTATTTTCTAGTAAACGCTGTCATTTACAGGTCCTCATATTCCTGGCAAAGAAATGGTGAACAAACCTTGACTAGACCTTTTCCTTTTTCAGTCACTCAGTGCAAAAATGGGGGGAAATACATATTTGCTATTTGAAAACTTGTATTACCGGACCAGCACTAAAGCAAAAATGGTGATAATACATCAGTGTTAATATGTCAACAATAAAATCCAAATTCTGTTCTCCTTTGAAATCCTGCAGCACCTAATTGACTTGAAATGCAGGATAAGATCCATGAAGAGAAACATAAAAAATAGGGGATTAAATTACAGTTTAATTTATTACAAATTCTGTTTTATTTAACAGTCTATAAACTCTGGCAAAAATTCTACGACTTTGCTTTTGTACATTTTTTTAATTAGTTTTTAGAAAGATTGCGTTACATAGAAATTCTAATGAATTCTTTTTTGGTTTATGTCCTCCTCTGTTACCTATCCCAGATTTTCTGGTCATTAGGTATTTCTCAAGCATGTCAGACCTTTCATTTTTAATGCTCAGAATGATCAAGGTGCCTGATGTTTTGTCATTCATTTTAAAATTAAGATGACCGTGAAAACTAGCTCAGTTAGTCATTTCTGTGTAGTAGTCCCTTATCATTAAAGCAGCAACATTTTCCCAACCTCCATAATTAACCTTTTTGTACAACCAAAAGCAATAGCATTCTATCCTTTGAAAGCCCTTCTGGGGCTACTTAGCACACTTCTCTCACAACTAAACAGAAATAAGCCAGCAAAGATGAAAAAAAAAAAAAAAAAACAAAAACCCCAAACAACCCTGCACAGAATAAAATTAGATACTTTGTTCTGTATCAGTCATAAAAATATCACAAATCAGAACTAAAACCTCATGTAACTTTTTTTTTTCCAGGTCATAAATGCCCTGCTTTATTTTTTATCTCTACGCACCCATCAGTCACTGGTAAAACGTGTATTATCCAATTGCTTTCAGCATAAGATTATTTCCCTTTTTATGCCATTGTTTGCTTCTACTCACTATTCAAAAATCAATTTTTATTGATCCAGTCAGTGGCTGGCACATTGTTTCCAACAAAAAGGAAAACTATGTCATGCAAATTCAGGGCACTACAGAGGAGCAAGTTCCATGACCGTATCTGGCCTTCTTTTTCAGAAAAGATATTTTGTATTTTTCTCCTTCAAACAGGGAGAGAAGATGATAATAAACACAGGCTTACTTCATAAAACTGGATGCAGTACTAAAGGAAAAATTGCAACAAGAGAACTTCAGCTTACGTCAACAGGCTTTAAAGCAACAGTGCTGATTTACCCCAAGAGCTTGCCTCTCATTTATAAAGACAGGACAATAATGCCAGCAAGCTTTTATTTATCATTTTAGAGATACTTGGTGTTCGGGGTTGCAGAAGTCCTCATAAATGACAAAGCTGAGACTCACGCCAGGCAGCCCACGTGCATGTCGATAAGGCACTCCAGTACCACCATGTGCTCTACGGAAAGCCTCTTTTGAGAGACTGCAATGTTGTTGAAATTATCAGAATAATTTTAAAGTTTCCTCTTGGAAAACAAGCCCCTGCGCATGAAATACAGGAAATTATACTTATCCATTACATAAAAAGACCAGTATTTTAAAGTTAGTATTTGAAGACCTATTTGTTTCTTATAGTTTGGCTGCGAGCCTCTATTTCTGTCATTGCAGAGAATGGAAATATCTGATGTATAAATTTGCCACAGTGGCAGAGATGAAACCCATGTTTGTAGGAGGAAAAGGAATCAAGGTCTTGGCAGAAGGGATTTTGTTTGTTTGTTGCTTGCTGTTTTCATTTTTCTGGCAGCTATCTGAAGCAGTTGAAGAGTTTTGAACGATGGAATAAATCTCAGTAGAGAGATAGTGAGCAAAAGCAGGTGAAGTGAACAAAGCTGAAATTTAATCACATTTCTATTATAATCAAATATGTATTCACAGTTGTGTACAACATATTATAAAAACACACAATGAGCTAAACTGTGATTTCAGCAGTGTAAATAGCAGAGAAAATGCATTGATCTCAGGAGAGTACTTCTGGCTTCTCACTGGTATAACCAAGAAGAATTTTGAACAACATATGCTAATTATATACAATATAATCTGGCAATCTGTACAGCCATCGCTGAAACTCAACTGTGATCATCCTGCCAGAAGGTTCATTGGTCTGAAACTTTGCTGCAGAAAGAAATATAACTCTCTTATTTTTGTCAGGCAGCAAGTCAAACTTTGAGTTGTATTAAAATACAAAACATCAATGCAATACAAAACAAAACAACACATGCAACAAAATATCTACATTCTAGTTTACCTTCCCAACTCAGTTCATGAATGAGGTATGATTTCATAACATAATGACTCACCAGAACCGCAAAGGAAAATATCCTGCAAATTCATTTTTCCGTTCTCAATTTTACATAATTTGTTGTTCGATTAGTGGAAGCATATAATTAAAAACAAAGCCCAGGTAATTAAATTAAGAACTGATTTATTTCTAAATTGTATTCCTCATGGTTAGAAAGTCAGCAACAAAACTCAGCCTACATTTAGAGAGAAAGCCCGTAAGAAAAAACACATCAAATAAAGCAGGTCAGTGAAGGCAGGCAACAGACCCAGCTTTTTCTTTTCAACTTTTTCAATCAGAGGTGACCCTATACAAGTTGCAGAGTTCACCTTGGCTGTAATATGCATATAGTCATCATTTATCATGTGCTTTTCTTTAAAATTTCTTTAATAAACCAAATAACCCAAAAAGATTAATACTGTGACAGTCGTCTTTATCTCCTCAGTCCCAAACTGGCTTTTATCACACTTAGTAAAGTTGAGTATCTCGTCTCATTTTCATCTACTCTAACTGGAATCACTGTGGTTTCATTGACACATGAAGTGCTTTACAATCTAATTACTCTTACCTCTAGTAGGGAGAAGGGATGCTTTTGCCTCGTTACGGGGACTCTTATTCAAGGCCATGGAAAGCCTCTCTGTGCCTTGCGGATGTGTGGCTGCAGCCTGGCTAAGAGCCCAGCGAACAACATGGACAACTGTCCCACTGCTTTTTAAGCTCACTGGATTGGCTTTTTCAGGCTTAATTGAAATCTGAATATTGACTCTAATTTTCATGTTCCTGGATGCTGTCCGAGTGTGGAATACCATCTTGCACACATTTTGATTCAACACCTGTTGACTTTGATGAGCATTAGTCTTTCCCCTACAGGTAGCTATGCAAAAAGTACCTCTTTCCCTGCATGTATTTTAACATCTACCCAATGAACTCTTCCTCAAAATCATCTGATTTGAACCTGAGGTTACAAGTAAACCATAGCACATATGACCATTTGTTGCTCCTGACACCTTCCCTTTTTTCCTCACTTGAAAAATTGATCATCTTAATACCAAAGAAAGTTTGTATTAACATAAATCTATTCCACTTAAGCACTGGCTTGGACAACGAATTATTAAATCTTGACAAAAAGAATATTTATGAGATACAGAAGAGCCTTTTGACATACAGAAATCAATATTTTTTTTCCTCAGAATTCTCGGAATCATCAAAAAGATAATATTTCTATAGAAAAAAAAACCCTAAGGCAGTGGCAAGCACAGTACCATATTTTTCTTAAGTCGGTGCAATAAAATAAACAACAGAAGAAATTACATCTAATGAAAGAGCCTATAATATGTCACAAGGACATATTATTTTATGTATTAGGAAAAAAAGCGAAGAGTTCACACAGTTCCAGGGGAGACACTGCCACAGGTGTGCGGAGTTGCACCCACACCCACAATATAAAAAAATACATTGTAATGGGGCATGCAAAGCTTCTGTTTCAGGATTTATGTCACCATGTTTTCACACTGGACACCAGCATAAATCCACACTGTTAACATGTATATAAATTAAGCTAGAACCCCTTCTCCTTACCAGCAAAACCTCCTTTAAAATGCATTCTCTTAAGTACAGCCCGCTAGCTAAGATCTGGTCTTGCATCAAACAGGGGAAATCCAAAGCGCTGGTTCTGCATCCATTTACAACTTGTGCTACTCCACTGTAACTGTTGTGTTAGGCGAGGGTGGGAAAGCTAGATGCCCTTAGTGATAATTTGATATTTTCTAGTGATGTCTTACACGAAAAATTGCACTCCTGGATTTGAAGACTTGCCTTTCCTTCATCTTCAATAAGACTCTTGCAATTTTTGAAAAACCCAGCCGTGCTTATCTTCGTATATTCCAGTTATCACAAGCTCTGAAACAGGAACAATATAACTTTTTTCATACTTATTTTTAAAGGTTAATTAATGTTTGTATACTACCTTGTAACACGCTTTGATGACTAAATTCCATTATTATTGATTTCCTCATACATCAGTACACAAGACAGCATGATTGGCATTTTTTGCTTCAAACTGATGCAGTACTGGAATCAAAGGGTATTGATGGTCATGGTTGAGATGCTGTAGAAGACCATGTTGAGAACTGCACATATTACCTTCCTAAAGTAAAGCTGACCCTAGCCAGCACTATTGATCTTCCATTAAATTCACCTGTTAAAAATCAGAGGTGAAAAAATACCTAGTTTCCTCACTTCTAATTCATTTTGCTCTAATTTCCTTTTGCCTATTATATGGTTTAATGATTTAAAAAGGTACCAGGTACCCAGATTACGGCCATTTTTCAAATTCATTGATTTATATATTCAGGTGAATTTAAGAACAACTTTTTGGGGGGAGATTTAGGCTTCTGCAAAATGAAGACCACCGCCCAGGCAGGAAAGGGCAGAAGAGCAGCCCACTGCAAGCACTCACCCACCAGGAAGGGAAACAGCCCTCCTGGGACGTGACAAGATAAATCTAAGATCAGACAGCCTGTGATATTTGTGGTGTTTGAACTTAAATGGAAAGAAGATTAATTACTCCTGTTTTGACATACCAGAGAGAAAACATTCAATCGCTCTGCTTACGACACCTTGATTTTATTCCTAGATTTACCATCCGCCACATTTCTAACCTGGGATAAATGAGTACAGAACCCTGTTTCTAGAACTTGTAAAGGGACATAATCAAGCCTCCCTTAATGGGATATTAAAATCAGTTGCAATGCATAAGTATTATTTAAAGAAAAAAAATGGAGGTCTTCCAGTGAAAAGCATTAAATACCAGAAAGCATTATTATTTTTACAGTATTTGAGTGCATTCATCTGCCATTGCCTTCCCTTTTACACAAGAAAAGCTCAGAGGAGCTCAGCTGACCTAAGTGTTATATATTTCCCTCTTATGCTCTGTGGTTCTGTTCAGGTCCGTTATGTAATTTAAATGCTAGTTGTCACTGTTCAAAGGAAACTATACTTCTGAGATGCTGCTGATAGGAGATTATTTTCATTTCATTTTGTGGTAGTTTGAATTCTGGTCAATCTTTTGTGTCTTTTCTGTTCAGTGCCAGATGCTTTGTACGTTAGCTGGTAGCCAGTTTTACATTCCAGTGTTATGGGAAGGGACTGCAGGAAAAGATCACCATCCTTTTGTACTGCAAAAGGAACGGTATTTCATTTGAGACAAAAAGAACACACTTTAAAGCCAAATATCAGTTGATACTGTAGCATAACATCCCCTTTTTTTTAGACATGTACAAACCAAGCCTCTGGGAATATGCAGTACTTTGCATAAGAGGACAGTAAGTAATTTGGCATTGGTTTATACTAGGCCAACTTAATGCCATGCTATTAATTTCAAAAATAGTGCTACTGCATTCACCAAGAGATTGAAGAAACAACAGAAGTATAAATGGTCTAAAAGCCATTCTAAAAAAATTAAGACTAAAATACAATGAAACCGTTAAAATAGATTCCTTTTAACTGAATGTGGAGTTGGATAAAGAATAGGACCATGACAATGCACCTGTAAGAGATGTCAGAGAAAAGAAGGGTTTTTTTTTTAATCTGTGCCCTGGTCTCTCTTTGAAGAAGGTGGATTTTTTCTTTCTATGACACATGTGTTTACAATGTTTACAATGATCACATGCTTGTAATTTCAAATATGCTCAAAGCAGAGTCTCACTAACTTCAAAAGTATTATTCTGGCCACGACATTAAAAAGCACGTTAGCTGACAGCCAGGCACCTACCCGGGGTATCAGGTTATCTGAGCGGAGTTGTTTCCATGCGCTTAATGAACTTCTCTAAAGTTGCTAAAGGGCATAGCTGCTCCGTGCCCGTTTGGGGCTTTAAAAATCTTCCCTTTGAGATCATTCGCAGTTGCTATGTACTAAGCAGCTTTCAAAATCCAGCCATCTACCTTTGAATCAAAAAACCCATATGCACAGAAGAGGTCCATGGAGAGAAATGTCTGTGAAATCTTGACCTTCTGATTTCATCTTCAAACCTAGACTTGGATGACAGCAAAAACTCCAAAATAAGCATTTGATTGATAATATCCTGAAAGTCAAATTTGTGTTCTTTAAACACTTTGATGGAGCTACAAAACAATCCCCTTTGCCTGCTTTTCCAGAATTTCATACAATACCTTGTGAAGAAATTCTGTTTTATCATAATTGTATGCAAAGAGGAAAAAAACATAAACACTTTTGGATCTGTGATTTTGAGGCTATGATTAAATAGTAAGATGTATCTTCTTGAGTTTGTAAAACGCTGCCTTTTATACATCACAACCCTTTCTCTTTAGATGTCTATACTGTCAAACATTACTCACACAAAGCTTGACAGTGAAGCAAACAGAGATCTGAGGAAGGAGCAAGAGGCCCTCTGCGGCCCTGGCAAATCCAAAGATGTTTCATGTCATCTGAACCAGCCATGATGCCTTCCTCTGCCTCCTGTCCCATGGGTGAGAGGAGGTTCAGCTTCCTTGGGAGAACCATTTTTGTCAGTATACCAAACTCCAAATGTGTGAGGGTGTGAGAAGTATTTATTTAGAAATTGCCTTTTCCCATCTAATTTGCTTTGCCTTAAGCCATAGCTGTTTTGGTAATGGGGTTTGTCCTGGTTTTGGCTGGGATGGAGTTAATTTTCTTCCTAGTCGCTGGTGCAGTGCTGTGTTTGGGATTTAGGATGAGAATAATGCTGATAACACACTGATGGTTTAGCTGTGGCTGAGCAGTGCTGACACTGGTCAAGGACTTGTCAGCTTCCCAGGCTCTGCCGGGCGCACAAGGAGCTGGGAGGGGGCACGGCCAGGACAGCTGACCCACACTGCCCAAAGGGCTATTCCATACCATACGGCATCATGCCCAGTATAGAAACTGGGGGAGGTGGCCAGGGGGCAGCCATTGCTGCTCAGGGATGGGCTGGGCATTGGTCAGTGGGTGGTGAGCAATTGCATTGTGCATCACTTGTTTTGTACATTCTTTTATCATTATTATTATTATTATTGTCTCTTCCTCTGCTGTCCTAGTAAACTGTCTTTATCTCAACCCACAGGTTTTACTTTTTTTTTTTCCGATTCTCTCCCCATCACACCGGGGGGGGAGTGAGCGAGTGGCTGTGTGGGGCTTGGTTGCTGACTGGGTTTAAACCACAACAGAGTTTAACCAAACTGGCCTCTAAACTCAATACATGGGATACAGCATTAGTACATTTGGATGTTTTTATTGTCAAGCATTTTTTTCTTGGGCCATAGATGCTGTAGATGAAGCAAGTACCCAAAGAATAAAATCTCACCATTCATCTGCATACACTTAATCATAGCTGTCTTATTTAGGCTAAAAACATGATGCAAGGCCGAAAGTAGAAACCTATGTAACTTTTTTTCCCTGAGTTTGCTTTACTTCGCATTAGAAATCGTGCTTCTACAGCACAGACTTGGCTGGCAGGGTGGGGATCTGCACATTTCAGATACAGCAGCCTCCCAGATGTCCAGAGGGTGCAGCTACTCTTGGTATCAGCCAGCATCCCTTTTTGGATCCATCTGATATTCAACAATATCCAAGATTACACAGTAGAGGCACCTGAAAGGAAGAAGTCTTTCTTGAAAGGCTTTCTAAAAATGGTAAGAAAAAAATGTTTTCTGTTCCCCTGTGAAATGCATCCCTCCCATGATGATTAACATAACCACTCTGAGCACGGTCAGCAGACCTGGTCTAAGGGCACCAGACTGCAATCATTTCTATTTCGGGAATGTGAAGAGGAGCGAATATTGCTACATGGAAAATTTTATTAAAGTTGTGAACTCTTAAGATTTCGGGGAAAGAAGCATTTGTTTTGTATCAGTGAAACCCTGCAGATTCCTTGAGCTACCCCTAATTTACACATGGGGAACTGAAGGAAGAAGCAGGATTCACGGGGATTCTGTAGAAAGTGTCTTGGCTCTCACATCTGACGTGTAAGAACATACGAGATTCACGCTACGCCTGGCACTAACACCCCACCCCACAAACCGGCATAGGTCAAACCCTGCTCCCTCTAGCTACCTGCTTCTGCTTTCCAGGCTGAAAGTTAGTGCTTGCATCTTTATTCATGCCTGGAAATAACAGTTAAATGAGAGCTTTCATTTGTATCAGCCCCACACAACACAACTGCCCTAAAGCAAAAACATCTTATGCTGGTCACAAAGTACTGACAGATTTTTGTAACCAAATGTGACCCTTGATATTAAAAATAATCATCACATTTTTACATGCCATTTTGTAAGTCATACGTTAATAGGCAGACATATACGTGCTGTTTCTGATTTGAAGGTAAAACAACAAACATTTCAATAATGTGAAATAAACATCCTACGTTCATACTAAACTGACTGCAGAAAAGTTGTAAGTCTTCCTAACAGTGAGCCGCTCTTCTTCAGGAACATTTTTAAAGGATTGGCATAACGATAATAAAGTAAGAAATAAAAATATTCGCCATTCAATCCACAACAAGCCTGCAGACGTGGCAGCTCCTGATCTTCTCTCTAGTTACGACAAATCCTCTTTCTTTAGTTGTTTTATTACAATAACGAGTACGGTTGCCATGACACGGGATCCCATTTTCTCCCATCCCCTCCTGAATGCTGATGGCAAGGCTGTATTTTATAAACACTTTTCAATTATTTCCCTTGGGCTGGATGAGACACACACTGGTGAGCACTTAAAAGTTCAGCGTTTTCTCCGAGATCTGCAGCGAGTGCCTACGTGAAAGCTCTCTCTGCAGGGCACAGTGTATTTGAAACACAGATTTCCTCAGCTCCCCGCAGGATCTCACAAATACATCTCGCCGAGGAACTCTGCTCTCTGCAAAGCAACAACGTTTACATTTGCCTACGAGGTCTTCCAAGTGCCCCAGCGCTGGTGGTAGGTCACATAAAGAAGAAACCCTCAACTATCTAATTACAACACTGAAGCGTACGTGTGCTAAAAGCTCTATGTGAATACTCTACTCCTTGAATATTTTAATAACATAATCATCTGTTGCAACGAATAATAATATCATGTTATGTGGACAATGACCCTTAAGAGAAAATAGTCATTTGAATCTACATGACACCCTGCGTTCTCCATCCTAGTACTAGACATCCTAGTACTCCATCCGTACTAGAGAAGCAAAGGACAAGCACACCCCATGTAGGTATTTCGGCAATGCCACTCCACCTAAGCCTGGCATGCCTAAAAGAAAATTTTGATCTGGAAAAATATTGCATACCGGAGGAAAAAAAAAATGCTGACACCAATCTCATTTTCCACCAGTAATTTACATTCTGGTTTTGCACTGCAAGGTGATTTGATGAGCCAAAATAAAGTATTTTAGTAAGTGTTCTCATGAAAGTTAAAGCCAGTGAAATCCGTTTCGTTCTTTCAAACTCAAGTACTCCAAGAGCAGTCACAAACCCACCTGAGAGCTAAGTGTCCTTGATGCTCCATTCAGACATCTCTGATTAACTGCAATAAGTGCTAAAAAACATATATTGTCAAGACTTAACATGAAAATGTCTGGGAACGTAAGGATATCCTTACAAGCACCCAGTCAGGGTCACGTACTCCCACTGTTTTGAAAGGTAACGTACATCTTGCTAAAAGAAGTGATCTGTAACAAAACAAACCTTTTTTTTTTCAGTTAAAAAAAAAAAAATCACATAAAAATCATTGAAAAATAGTACCAGGTAGCAATGTGTATCCTTATCTCCCGAAAAATCATGTGCCAGACAGAAGAGAGGATCTAAATGTAGGGATCTCTGTTAGAGCACCTGAGTTTCCTACAACAAGGAGATCAGCAGTATTACTATATCCCATTTTGGGATTAATTTTTTGGGCTTGCTAATTATCCTGGAGCATTCGGTAGCCAGAGTTCAGACCTCGCATTTGATTCTTGCAGAGATGAGTAGCAATTGTACATTCAGAACATGTACAGCATATGCACAAATTTATCTTCATTATCAGTCTGTTTTCAATGACCAGAACAGTTGAAACATGCCAGATTTTGGTCTTATTTATGATACTTGTGAGAGTCCAGATACGCAACTAAATACTCACATCTGTATCACTAAGACATCGCTAACTTTGTTTCTTCAATTGTAAAATGGGAATAATAATGCTTAGCAGTCCACATTGCTCATTTAATGGAATAATTAACTAGAGACAATTTATGTTCCAATTTAGATACCCCTTATAACTACAGCAGAAATAAGATAATTTCACAGCGCGTGAGTCATGGCATGGTGCCTTCGAGGCGATTAAGTGTCCCCGGCACCTGCTGGGGCACAGTGCCACAACAGAGGGGCCACTGCTCAGGTTGTGACTTCCAATCTGCACATCAAAAAAAAAAATGCAAAGCCACATGAGTCAGCATGGAAAGCTTTTCACATTTCTATGTGTTCAAATCAGTAGAGGCTAAAATTTATGCAGATTAGAGAGCTTCACGTAGACTCCACTCATTTTGCAAGCTCTACAAAGCTCAGCCTAAACAGCTAAGTTATTGGACACTTTGAAACGTTTCACACTAATCAACAAGTTATCTGTAATCAATTATATTTCCAAAAGTCTCTATGGAGTTACACATCTCTACAAATGTAGCTTTTGCCTTGGGAGACTTTTTTTTTTAATGTATAGTGCAGTAAGGAGAGCAGTATCAGAGGCAGGAGAGGCTGCAGACCCCCAGAAGGGCTTTGTGCAACTGCTGGTGGGCTACCACAAAATGAACCTTAGGGTAAATTCACCCTAATGGCAACCTACGAAAACACGGTACTTACTGCATAAAGGGTACTGCTCAATGTTACTTCTTCTTCAGCTTTCAAGATCACCATGACATACATTAAAGAACATTTCCATGCACATTTTCTTTGTACTAACAGTCAGCAGAGTACTTTGCCGAGGGTAAAGTGGAACTCAGTCATTTAATGATTTATGCTTCAGATTCTTCGTGAGCCATTTACAGCTATGAACTTTAACACAGGAGTTTAGGGATATTTCAGGAGCCATTAGCATAACGATCCCTTGTTAGGATCCTCAAATGCTAGAATTCATGAATGGCCTTTTTCAATTGTAAGGTCAGAACAAACATGCAATCAAATTGCTAAATATGTCATGCACAGGAGCCACACATCTGTGTTCCTATGGAAACCACTTCAGTTGTGTTTGGGGTTGACATTTATTCATTTTTTCTATTATTTTACCATCTCTCAAAACTCACCTGTTCATCCAAAATTTTCAACTTCCAAAGGCTGATCTCAGTACTGGGAACACTTTCTTTGAAGCAGACTTAAGAACAAAATGGCTTTTCATTCATGAATATTGAATGAACAGTGGTTGGGTTGGGATTCATATATATGTCAGAATCTGAAAAGAAACTGAATGCCTAAAGTTTGCAATTTATAAAATCTCAGCCGAGTCACTCTTGTCCTTCACACTTCTCCTCTACACCTTCAAAAAGGATACTGTGCTACTTCAGCAATTAATTTATACAGCCTTTACTTTTCTTATTTTTATTGCAAGTTGACTGCTTAGCTAGGATTTTTCCCCTTGATGTACCCATCTTGTCTGATTTTCCTTGCTACATTTATAGAAAAGTCCATAGACATGTTATGCTTCACAAAGCTTTTTTATACGTGCAGGAATTCATATTAGTGTAGCTTGGAAAGACTGAACCAATTTAGCTAGAAACAGGAATTGACCCAAAGTGCTGTCAAAAACTTAAAACCTGAATTTCTTTAATCTTTTAGATGAACATACCAATTTAATGAAAAGTGGCATTCTTCTGAACTTCTGTATTGCATTCACAGCCAAAAAGAAAATAAAACCCATTCATAGGAGATTACAGGTCCAAAATGAGGAAACCAGAGGAACAGTAGTTTCCATACAGGTGGGGCAAGGCCACCACTCATTAAACAGCACCATTTTATACAATTAGTTTGGATTATCGGAGACATTACCAAGCTGTATTTTTACTGGTTATATTTTAATATTCTTCCAATGGCTATTAGAAAAATAAACTATGATAGGGATGTCTAAACAAGAGAACAAACACTTCCAAACAGATGAATTCTGTAATTAGACATATTAATTACAAGATAAAATAATTTCAGACTTCTTTTTAACATAAAATAAAAAGAAAGCAAGAAGTCAAAACAAGGTCACTGCTAAAGCCAGACTATTCCAGAAGAACATAAAGCTGATATTTCTTAACCTCTACAGACGTTCAAGTCTGTACGTCTGATACAGATGTAGTGTGTATCACTTACTAAAATTTGCCCCTCTCACTAGCTCTTTTACCCTTTATCACTTACAGACATTTTTCTACATTACTGTCCGTTCCCAGAGAAGCATTTCCTCCTCTCAACCTTGTGGTCCCTAAAGCAGCCCCTGCAACTAAGCAGAATTGTCATCTATCAGCTTTTGAGTATCTTACAGCGGTTTGTTGACCCTGCAAAGCACTATTTCAGAATAGTTTGGTTTTATTCTCAAACTTTTCTTTTTATTTTCCCCCCATTAAACCTGAAGTTAATTAATACCCCTGGTCCAGCTAGAAAGCTGGAGAGACCCTTTAATTTTCCCTTCTACTCCTGCCTTCTCAATATATAATTCACTTTTTCTGTATTTTTCCATGTCACTCCTGTAATTTGCTCTGCCAGCAATATAGACTGGGTGTACTTGTGCAACTCCGAGACACATTTTTTGACCAATTTCTGATTACTGCTATAGTAACCAAAACAGCCTTGTCCTTCAGCCATAAAACAGATTTCCTTCTGAACAGGCAGGATTTGTCAGTAACCTTTGTAACGAGTCATTGGTACCTGATTAGGGCACCTATTACCTCCCCCATGGCTGTGGGTCTCATCGCTGTGTTAAACCACCACAATTCACGCCCCTCAATTTTCATCACTCATAGCCACTGCAAAAGCTCGGTGTCTGTATGAGACTTGGCTTGAATTCTAGTTTCACTAGGACTCTTACCTCCTCACAGGCTACCTCTGTCCCACCATGTTTGTGCCTTTGATAATTAAAGTAGGAAGGAACCCATAAGTAACTTGGCTTATCATAGCCTCTTCAGTGCATCTGCACAGTGATTTCTGTTTCTCACCACAACATCCTATGTGGATTTCAGTCCTCAAAGTCAATCTAGAGTCATGATGCCTCTCAGCTCTGCTTACAGCTAACTTCTCGATGTAATATTTTACTAATTTGTCGACACATATGGTCTGCAGTACAACCGGTGAGGTTGTTTTTTGTCCCAGCTAGCTCCACGAACACATACTACCACTTCAAAAGGTTTCTCCCCAAAATATTTGCACCTCCCAAAGCAAGACAAACACATAAAAGAATGACTGCTGGTATGGGGGAGGTCTGTGGGACTGGCTCTGCTCCACCAAGTCCAACATTGACTTTCAAACCATTGCAGAGTTTCTGAATATGTTCAGTGGCTGTTTGCACTTTACACTAAAGGACGGTTTTCCAACACAAGTTGGCATTAGTCAAAAGACCTTTGTCTTCCACTCAGAAGGTCCTTTATGGATTAAAAGCTCTGGGTGCCACGTCCAAATAACACTCCCATTGCGTTGGCTCAACTATTACACAGTTGTCCAAGTGCAACGAGATAAACACTGCTATACAGCCTTTAACACACAGCCAGCATATCACGTCCTCTGCTTCTCATTCATAGTCTTGACAAGTCAAAGTCAAGGCCACCTTTACCTGAGGATCAACACCACTTTTGACTAGCCCAGGCTGAAGCGAACTTTCTGAAGCTGAACCTTTCCTGCCAGTCTTTTTTTCCAGCTCTTTTGTGTCAGCCAGGCTCAGAGTTCTTTGTAAAATTTCCAAGTATGACCAATGTCACTGTGCAAAGCAAAATGTGTCTTTCTCCACTTTATCAAGCTGCTCATCGTATCTGTCTTAACCAGTCTTGCAAACAAAAGTTGATTTTCAGTGAAAACCCACCTCTAAGGTTGACATTACATTACGATGTCATCACGGTATTATCAGCTACCCTACATATGTCCTGTAGCAGTTACTGCACTGGTTAGAAACACTTTCACAGACAAAACAGCTTTTTTAAAGAAAAGCCTTTTATATTCTGAAAATTTCCTTTGCAAATTTACATAGCGGCTCCTTCTTGAACTTCTGATATTTTGTGCTATCTAACAATAATGGTTTGCTCAAATACCATAGCTTTCACAACTCTTTTTGAAATAAACCATGATTTAAGCTAACTGGAAATACGTGTATATCTGGCCTCAACTATGGGACTGCCTCTTCAGGAAGCCTACTATTTTGGTGCAATTTTCAGGTAAGTTTTAAAGGCTTCTTTCACAGTCCCTGCGTTTCTCAGTGGCTGACAAATGTACCTTTTATTTTTTATGTACTTAACTGGGAAGGTGGTTCAGAACTTCTAAAACTATAATAGTTTGGACCCTCCTGTTTTGGAAACCATACGCTACTGTAACTTGGAATAGACCTCTGATGGTCCTTGTCCAACTCCCTTGCTCAAAGCGGAATTAAATTCAGAGTTAGATCAGCTTGTGCTAGAGCTTGTCAAGTATACTTTTGAATATTTATAAGGATAGAGATATCACAGCCCTTCTGGGCACCAGTATCACTGTTAAACAACCTCTCATGGGGAAATGTTGTTCTCTCTAGTTGGGAGTTTCCCTTGCTGCAATTCATGACCATTTCCCAGTGTCGTTTAGCTGTGCACCACCAAAAACAGAGAAAGTCCTCCCATCCACTGGGTAGAAACACTACTCCTCTCTACCCAGCCCCTAAGTGCTCAGGGGCAGTGTTCAAACCACTGAACTTCATTTTTCAGATAAACATGCACATTACATACAGGGGGATTAACACATGCTTATTGCCTTTTGTTAGGGTTTTTTTTGGTTGGTTTGGTTTTTTTAATGAGACCAGGCACAGGTTACCAACCGCACTGTGGTGATACCAGCTTTGGGATGAACCATCTCCACTTTGCTGCTATCTTTGAGGGAGACTGGGAAAGCCCTTAGCTCAGTTATGCCTTTTTTTTTTTTTTTTTTTTTAAGTGAGCTTTGTACTGATTATTACACTGATTATACAGAAACTTCTTAAGAAGTGTGGACTCCTGACTTGAGGAGTGTTGACACACAGTGGTAAAATGACTGTTAATACTGCCAACATAAAATAAGAAGAGACGCTGCAGGATTTCTAGTACATAGTGCCAGTAGTCGGTTCCACGATACATTGAAAATTCATGATCAAACACTGCAACATCATGCGATACTGTAGGTACCTTCTGAGCCAGGCAGACAGCCCAACTCTATTGGCCCCGCAAAAGTGAGAACCTGGACCAAGATTTTAAAAGCAGTAACACCCCCCGACCCCCAGCCTGCTAAATTCAACCTCCCTGAATAATGAGCAGCTCTTGACTGACTTTGTGGGAAGTGCAAGAAACTTTGCACTTTTGATGATCAAATTACTTATTCTGGTACTTAAGCATGAATTCATATGCTAAGCTTTAGAGTAGATTTCCGCAAATCCAGGCTCCAGATCAAGTGAATCAGGTAGTATATCAAGTGATCTAGGTTAATGCAGGAATAGCCAGGCTGGCTTGGGGTGTGAAGATACTGGTATTGGCGTTGCACCATGCTGTCGGGGGGGGGGGGAGAAGAAAGAAAAAGGTTGAAATTTAAACTCCATGAGATGTACCACAGAACAGCAAAGGGGATAACTTTGTAATTAGCATAAAAGATAACAATGGCTCTGAAAGCCATTTGACATGTAAACAGAAGCACAAACAGCATTAAAAATATGCATTATTATGCTCAAAGCAACATAACAGCTTTCCAAAGTAACATACATATGGATATGTGTTTCCTTAGGATTTAAAATTAACTACTTGATAGATTGCGGGGAATAACAATCTGTCGTAAAGAGATCTTTTAAAACAAGGCACATATGCACTGTAATAGTTTAATTATACATCTCTGTATTTTAGAAACACATCTGACCTTCTGCATACTAAGAATCCATTGATTTTCAATAATTCTTAGTGCTCAGCAGGATCCTTGATTCTCAGAGCAAGCCGACAGCAAGTATTTGTAAATCTCTCTTAAATTGTAAGTGCCTTAACAAAAGGTGTCTGAGCTCTTTTTTAGCAAATTTCTCTTTTGAAAATTTAACAAAGTTACATGTACATCTGTCACTGTAGTGCTCAATCCTCATGATTACATTTTTATGAAAATAACAGCTAGGTAGTCAACCAATTTCTTTGATAAATATGAAAAGAATTTTCTTTTTATCATTTTAGGACCAAGAAGTGGCTTCAACACAAGGGTTATTCATAATGAAGCAATAATGGAGTCAATAAATTAAATTCAGACATATGCATGAGTTCCTTGAATTACACTGAAATATTCCTCAGTGTCTTTGGGCTGTGCATTACCATGCACATGGCAAAGGAAAAATAACATCTCAAAAAGTTCTCTTTTGTGTCCTTGTCTGCTATGATCTGGCTAGTGGAGATGTGTATCAGCAGGATCAGCTTTTGCCTTCAAGTTCTTGTTATTCCAGCCCTGGGCCTCCCTTGAGTTAAACAGGCACTGCACCACGGTTGCAGGACCACTCTTACAGACACTAGGACGCCTAGGAAGAGATTCCCCCAAGATAAAGATGTCAAAATACTCCCCTTATTTTTCTCATTTTGCTTACTGTTCTTTTGATTGCTTTTGTCAATCTATTGTTTGTCCTCCCCTTGGTTTGATTCACCTCCCATCACATATCTCTTTAGTTTTTAGTCTTCTAAAGGAAGTATTTTGCATCAGAGGGAACATTTTTTCAGAAAAAGTTTGTTGGATTTGAAGACTGGCTATTTTGATTTTTGAATGATTGCTCTTGCTCTACATATTCTCTTTGAACTGTTACATTGTTTTGTTCTTTTTTTTAGTTTTAATAATCTGCAGTTTTTTAAAGGTACCTAGCAGTCTTTTTCTGTAATCATACCTTCACGGTACTGGAGCAAATACTCTGCAGTGAACATCACAGACAGTATACTTTCCCCAACCAAAATGAAAATAAATGAGGTAAGAAATGTCAGGACTGGGTTGGAAGCTAAAGGACAGGTACACACTTCAACACAGAATTTTCCAGTGGGCCACAGTGCACGCTGCTGTCTCATCAGTAAACACATCCCAGCAGTCACTTTTACTTTGTTAGTAAAATGTCACATTTCTCCACCAATTAAGAACATTGTTATGCATTTATTTTTTAAACTATTTACCTACCAGGACAAAGAAAAAGCATGAATATTCTGATACTGAAAAACATTATTCTAAAAAAATGGTAACAACGCTACTGATTTTTTTTTCCTCCCCCTCTCCTTAACAGCAGCATGAATTATTCTTCAGCAGCCAGCAAATAACATCAATTAGGAACAGAAGCAAGATGTGCTACTACTAAAGGACATTATCTCCCCTTGGCTAAAATGACCTTTTTAAAACCAAGGTAAAACTTGTAATTAAAATCTGAGTTGCTTCTAGGACCATCTTAAAACTAGGAACTTTTCATTAAATTGATGTAATTATGAAGTACCAACATGTCAGAGTTAAAAGCAGGCTACATATATCACATATTGATTCATATAGGCTACATAAATTTGTATAACAAGCAGATTAATGTAAGCATATTTTATTTTAAAAGTGAGAGATTAAATCTATGCCCATTTGTTTGTTACATATTGGTTTATGAATAAAATATGTTGTGGCATGTCTTTTATTTGCTTGTATACAAAATAGGGGTTCATTTATGACAAATTGATTAACGTATATAATACATTGGCTTGCAGTTGCAGAATATTAAATGTAGAACTGCTTTTGGTTTTGTAAGTCATTAATTTGTTGATAGACATACTAGTTGGATTTAAACACATAGAAGTCTATTTGCCTTTGTTTAACTTTGAGTAACAACCATTAGTGTTGATAGGACTTCTGTATGTAGCTAGACTCTTTCAGTACTTAAAAAAAATATTCTTACACTTATATGAATTAAAGGCAGCCATAACAATTTGACTATTAACCTACTACTTGCATGAGATTTAGGGATAGCTGAGCAGCCAAATGTGGAAAAAAAAGTCAAGTTCACAAGACGGACACATATGGAAATGTTGTGTTATGTAACAGGTATGTGTTGCACATCTTATTCACAGGTATTCAATCTTAATATTAGACACATACTTGCATAAAAATGTTGTGCTTGGCTTAATGATGCACATTTTAAGCAATCTTTGAATCTCATGTCATTCTCCTCATACTCTGGGCACAGATTTATTGGGGGAAGGGTACTTGGCAGGAGGAAGGGAGCAAGAGGAGGGCTTCTCCGCCCTCCCCAGCATGGCCAAACAGCCCAGATCGCAGCAGCCTACAGCCACATCACAGGTATATTTCTTTTACAGAAGAAATAGCTTTATAAGCCATTTCCACCATAGCCTGCTTGCTCCATCTGTGTTATAGCTGGTCACATCCATTGCAGAAAAGAACACCACAAAACACACAAATAATGCATTTTATTTATGAACCTGGGACCAGACTGCCAGGCGTCGAACAACAACTGTGCTGCCCAGCAAGAGAGGCAATTTGAGTGCTGGCAACAGAGCTGAGGTCCATCAGAGCTCCATCTGCTGACACGGACAACAAACTCAACCAAAGCTCATCCGGAATTATCACATCCATGATTTCCACAGACCTTTTATCTCTGGCAAAGACCTGTCAAAAATCTGAGCTAGTGACTAGTCATGGAGAAAGGAGCAAGAACAGCTTTTCCTGATGGGAGATGACTGGTGGAGAATTACAAAAAAAAATGGGGGGGCAGGTGGTGGGAAGGATCCCCCCAGAACTCTGTCAAAGCCTTTTCCATGGATTTCAATGTAGGAAGGGAAAACATGGGTCTATGTATGTGTTTAATATATATTTTTCCTCTGTGTGTGTGTGTGTATCTATTTGCTAAGGAACACAGCAAACTGTTTGTATAATAACTGTACACAAGGAAGAGTAATTTGTTGGAAAGCGCCATACAGTTATTGGTTTGAGCTTCAATATTAGGTCTCGATTCTGGTTCAAAGGTGATGGTAGTTTCTTATGCAAGGGGTATTGGTTTCCAGTACTGGCACCAGTGAACTTCACTCTGTGTACTAATGACAATGTCTGAGACTCTGACAGTGCCAGAAAGCTCCAGAACTTTATAATGCTTTTAAAACATTACTATTTATTCTTCACCATGCCAGGTAGGGAAGTATCCCCATTTTAAATGCAGAAAAGGAGGCATAGAAGAGAAAACAATAACTTTAGACTAGCAGAGGCTTTGGAGGGGTTACAGCACACTTGGCTGAAGTGATGGAAATCCGTGTCAAATCAATAGGTGCAACTGATTACCTGCTATCATGGATGATGTTGATAGCACTGCTTCAGACCAGAAACTTGAAGGCTCTTGTTTGATGATAGGTTAAAGACGTTGCGTTCACATCTCACTTCAATTACATTGCAGAGGTAAGAGAAATTAAATAGGCATTAGTCAGCCAACCTTATTATCTCTGAGTTAAGACAGAAAGACAGGAATCACTAATATAAACACATACTTTAGTAAGGCAAACACCGCATTACACAATAGATTTACAATTACATACATTAAAAATACGATTAATAGAGGAAGATTAGAAAGCATTCTTTCAAGTGTCATAATGTTTTACGTGTTAGAAAGAATGGTATGTTTGAAAATACAATACCTGACCGATTAATGTCCATTTAATCTTTTCAAACGTTACATTTGCTTTTAAAAGCAAGTGTATTTGCTGAAACACAAGAGCTCTACTGACTCCATTGCACTCCTAACCAGAACAAATGCATCTACCCCGAAGCCCGAATATTTCAGTCAAAAAATCAATGCATTTTAACACAAGCCAATAAAATTACATCTGAGACAAAATATTCTTATTATAACCAATACATTTCCCCTGGAATGTATGTAATATTACTGAAACCAACCTAGAGTCATTGGAACTCAAAGTTAAAACTGGTTAAAAGGCTAAAGAAAAGAAAAAACAGACAGAAAAATGACTACCAGTGCTCCTATGACAGTGCTACTATGATACTATGTATCAGAAAACATGAAATATTTCTATTTCTTCATCACCAAACTCTAAACTCATTCATCTTGTACAATTTAATGCAGCCTCAACAATTTCATGTCCCTACCCAAAAGATATTTTACATTGCTACAATCTCATTTTAGTCAGAGAACAGATTTCCTCAATACAGAAAGAAGGATGAAGTGTGAAAAGCATTGCACTACTTCCTTTTTCTTTTTTTTAATTTCTCTTTTTATTTACCTATGTATTTCAGGAATTTCATGAAAAAAAATTTCTGATTGATGTCTGTATTGCCTGGATGCTATGGTTTTTGTGAAGTTTCCTGTGATGGGGCAAGGAAAACACTGAGCCCTGTGCGAAACGATGGCTTGGCAGAAGAGCAGGCAGATATTGCCGGTACCTCCCTCTCACATCTAACCATGCAGCAGTTTTGACTGAAAAACAGTATATGCCTGAAATCTGCCTATATTGCCTTGCCACTCTGTGCCCGATTTGTACTCTAAACTATGCTGGAGGACGCACGGTGCCACTCTTGCGCCCTAGAAAAATGTGAGAAATACATTGTTTTTGAAAAACCTTCTCTAAAAAAATTAAATTTATCTTTTGCGTGTTTTCCCCTTGACAAGTGACCCGACATAGTCAAATTTGACTACTAATATCATATACATAGAGATAGATAGTTGCCTGATTAGATCATCCTGGTTTGACAAGACTAAAATTTTAAGTTCCTGAAACAATATGTGCTCCCTCTAGTGTCCACAAAAATCCACTCCAAATGGCAAATAAAGTGCATGGAATCAGAGCTAAGTCATATCCAGCTTTAAAATAAAGGCATATAAAAACTAATACATGGCTTGAGAATTAACAGACACTGAATTCAATCTCACTCATTCACATTTCAAACAGGAGCTAAAAATTTATGAAGAGTTAAGGTTCAGTACGGACCTGGTCAGGAAGAGACCCACGTAACTGGGAGGGGAGGAGTGCTTCACTGTTTGGCCAAATATATAGCTGCTAAATTTCTCTTTGGTCACAAATCAGTACATTTAAACTGATACACCAGTCAAGTAATTTGTCTCTAAGAAAACAGCCAACACTATAAATTCACAATAAGATTGAAATCAATTATTTAAATCAAAGTTTTCTGCTTGTTGGTTTAAATCAGAGCTATATCACTTTGATTTAAGTCAATTCACCTTACTGAACCCTTTAATCTTTAAGTCAATGACAAAGCTGCCATTGACTTCAAGAGGATGGTTTAGGAGGATTCCCTTAGGCTGCTCAAACCAAACTGTTCCCTGGTTTTGCCAGAATCGCATTTAAACAATTATTAGCCACGTCCGATAAATATGTTTTATCGACTGACATAGAATGGCATCAAGAATTGCACAACCTCATGCTGTAAGACTAAGGAAACAGTCAGAAAGCTTCCCCCATGTCATTCCCTCCCATGTTTATCTTTTAAGCAGCCCTGGTTGAAAGCTAACTTTGTTTCTTCTCCAGGAAGATTTAAACCCAGATCCAGATCCAGAAGCATGTATATAGAACTGTTTGAACCAGTGCAAAACTCTGTTTACATCAAATCAGGCTCCATCTGTCCACTCGCACAGAATATATTGGCAGATCAGAGTCTAAGAGTTTTCTGCACTCGAATTGTTCTTTTCTGGGGCATAATTACAAATGCAGCATTTTTAATAAAAAGCTGGCTAATGTTTTACTGCCATTGCAGTGAAAGAGAAAGATCCTGCATTCATTATTCACAACTCTCTCTGAAGTCATGGCTGGATTTTGCCAACACATTAATTCTCACTATTTTTCTGAGGAAAAAGAAAAGATCTTTGGAGGAAAACCAAAGTAGTGAGCATACACAACAAGCACACATGCAAACCCAAATGAGAAAATGTTTTCAACTAAAAATGGTTGCATATAAAAATAGAAAAGCAATTTAAACAATCAAATTAAATAATGCAATTAAAACAAACTAATTCATATATTCCCATGGGGTCTTGATGAGCTCTAAATGTAGGACCAAGTTAACTGAAATAGTACTATTAATTTAACATAACAACATAATGATCCTTGCCCCCCTCCAAAATGGCTGTTTCGCTAGATATCCCATCTTTGTATGTTTGAACTATTCCTTTCTTAATAGCCATTTATGAGCATCCAAAGGGGTTTTGTGACTGGCTACAGCTTTCCGGGAACCGCATGTAGTTCTGACAAACACTGATATAATAAAATCAGAATCCACCACCCATAATGAGGCAATTATCTTACAAGCTAAAAATAAATATGAAAAATCCAATTAAATGGCTTTATTCACACTAATGCTGACCAGTTGTTTTTCCCTGCACCTTTTACTCAGAAAACTTGCACAAGTTATCATGGAATTTGCACCCAGAAACGTGGTTATGCTGCTGTATATATACATATTTGGAACCTAATTTCACACCTTGTGGACACACCTTTAAGAAAAATGGAGCCCTAATTCAATAAATACTGGTTTTACATTTTCTTCAACTCTTCTGGGAAGCATCAGCAACAACAGCATTACCATATCCCCAAGGCAGTCAAGAAATCGGTAGCTTATTACTTATGATCATACCAAATTGCAGATGAATTATGTAATTTGTCTTTCCGGGTCACATAATGGTGACTACACTTGCATGGGGTGAGGATCAGCACAAAATTGTCCGCACAGCTACACCTTGATTAATTCCTGTATTATTTGTAGAACTTCAGCATAAGCAGGTGCTGGGCAGAAACCCAATGTAAACAAGGTACCCTGCTTAACTGGGATATCCTATTGAATTATCTTTTATTGTACCAGCAGAAGGCTATTAATAGTGACATTTTCAATAAGCTGGATTTTTGAAAGTAGACTAGAAATCACCACAGTGGGAAGGCACTTAGAAGTTATTGCTATACCATTGAAGAAATATGAACACAGTTTTTAGATGTATTATCAAAGGGAGACTTTTTTCCTATATGGTTTTCTACAACTGCACTCACAGTTTTAGGGCTTAAGGTGTTGTCTGAGCAAAAGAAGGGTTGTGCTTACTTTGCAAGGAAATTCTAAATTGATGACAACAAGCATAGCGTATTAAATACAAAGCTAGTAGGATTTTAAAGACTATAATGGGAAATAAACAGCTAACCACAAAGAGACCCACATGGGATAGAAGTAGTGCATCAACCCAGTCTGATGGCAGAGCAGTCCAGGAGCAACTGCACGACAGTAAATAAGTAATGGGGCTTTGTTCACGCAGAGCTTTCCAATCATAAAACCAATGGGTGTTGTATTAGAAAGGCATCCTTTTTAAAGCTGGTTTAAAATATGTATGGCAAGAAGACGTGAAGATAGGGCTCATACACTAGACACGCCGATACTGCCTCAGAAACTTCTGCTGCACCAAAAGTATATAAAGGAAGAGGGGAGGGGACCAGGCAGAGAAAAAATAACCAAAGAAAAAACAAATAGAGTAAATCTGGTGGATGTCCTCCTAGTCTGTCAGTAGGTTTTGCCCTCCATCTATGCAGAATCAGATACATGGATTTGGGCCAAGAAATACACAGTTATGATTTTACTGAACAATCTTTATTGGAGGAGAGGGGTTGTTAAACTTTCACTTAGAGCTTTTTTTAAAGGTAGTTTAGTAAAAAGGTTGAAGCTCTGGGGACAGTTATTGCAAGATAAATGCAAGAGCTTTAGAGACCCAGAGTGAATCTGCTTATGTAGGACACGGAAGGAGAATGAAAAAAAAAAAAAGACCATCACATTCTCGAGAAATTAAGGACATCTCCTACTTTCATTTGTCCTTTTCTTCCACTGAACTACCTACCTTACCCTAACGTTTTTTGCCTCAAAACTTAAGGACTCTTTTGGCCACTTTATCCACTAAAAGCAGCTGAGTCAGACCTCCCATCCTTCCCTTTTAGCACACTAACAGACACCTTTGTTGTTTCTTTTTAAACACCTACTCAAACTGTTTTCCAGTCAGCTCACCTTTGCATCCCCCTTCCCACTTCATCACCAGTTAATAGGTGGCATTTGAAGCCTGGCAGTTTCTCAGGCTCATGGAGTGGGTGTCCTGATCTCTTCTGAAGAGAAACTTTGATTTATCTGCATGCTCTCTTCCTAAACCCATCCCTTTTCCTACACCAGATAACCCGACTCAACATACATCCAATATGCATTTCATAATTTTTTGTAACTGATCCTCCACTTAGGAAAGAACTCAATTTTGCAGGTTCAAGAAAAATCAGCTTGCGAAGGCAAATTAAGTGAAAAATGTATTATTCTTGAGAATGCAATTGTTACATAACCCCTCATTTATAAGATTATTCACTGAATAATGACTTTGGGAATATCTTGTGAAGATCAGTTTTACGTGTCTATTAGTTTCTACACCCTCGCCAATCCTGAACCTTATCACTCACCCCGTTCTCTCACAGACAATTGCTGTAATAGCATATTTGTCTTTAGATTTTGTTAGTCCTAGCCTACAACAGAAGAGGAAAAGGAAATAATTTTTAATCTGCTCTGTCTAGCTAAGAAGAAAAGGAAATAAAACAACTGAGGCACAAGTGAACTTGCTCCCGAGCCCCAGCTACCCACCTGCATTAAGACGACCAGATATTAGGAGACCATGGGGAAGACGATCAGTTTTCAAGCAGGTTGTAGAAATAAGGATACCAGGTGGTAGGATGGCACGTTTTTACCAGATAGCACAACTTCACATTTATTACTAGAGGCAGTTTAAGGATTCGGCAAAGGGAAAGCCGAGAGCTCCCCCAAGAGCCTGGCTTTGGGCTTGTCTGGATGGGTCAGCTGGCATATGCTATTCTGGAGAGGGCTGGGCCTGGCCGAGTAACACAGCTCAAAAACACCACCTCACCTTGAAGAAGTGGTGGAGCTTTGGCTTTTTTTAGATTTATTCTGGCCTCTTAAGGAACCGAAACGAAGGCAATTCCCATGCAGGCAAGCAGACTGCCTCTCCTGGTGGCAGTGGCCAGTTTTCTTGCCTGAAAAGAAGTTATAAATGGCAGCATTATTCATGCATCAATAGCAGATATTCAAACACGTCTCAAAGACGGAGTGACTGTAAACCAAGCCAAAGCGATACATACAAATCCATGCCATTCCTAAAATAACCCCTCTTCTGTAGCTCTTAGCAAGGAGCGGCTGCATCCTCCTGGTACAGCAGAAATGTCAAAGGCATCTTCCTCTTCATCCATTTGGATGAACTTGCTAAGAGAAGCTGTGCTGCTGGAGCAAATCAGGGACAGTTTCAAACAGAGATTAAGTGACTTTCACAAGTTGGAAAGAACACTGGAATAAGGGGAATGAAAGGGAGGAAAGATTAAAAGAAAGGTGAAGAGGTGACCTCCTTTGATGAAAAAACGAACAGGTTAAAAAAAAAACTTAAAAAAGCACATCCGAAACCCAAAAGCTCAAGCCTTTCCAATGGTATTCAGACAAACCCCAAATAAGAACATATTGTTAAGACTTCTGGAATTGAGACACATTATTTTTGTTAAATACTATTTAGTGATAGTTAATATTTTACATATATTTGGGGGGGAATGTTATTCCTTTCAGAATTTAGGAAAAAAACGAGGAAATTTTTAGAAGCCTATCTATTAGTATACACTTTGTATAAGTAAGACAGATCTATGAAAATTATTTTCTAATTAAATAAAAATCAACAGATGGCACTCTATAGGCAAGTCTCTATTTTCCTCATTTCATATATGGCTTTGACTGAAGAAATCTTGCATGATTTGAAGAGTTTCCAATTTGAACATGACTACTCCGAAAGAGTTGCGTGAAATGTGTTTAAATTGCATTGTCCCTACCAATGCCATTGATGACAGATGAAAGACATGTACATGCCAAAAGATCTGAATGAACTGATTCCAGAGGTACAAAGCACTGTATGTCATCCCATTCAGCAATTAAGTATTTCCTAATGTTTTACATGAATAACAACTTTTCAGCCACTAGGATTGTAATTATCTTCTGTTAACATGATCATTTAATTCAAGCTCCCCCAAAGACATTGGCCACAGTTACATGTGCGACTTTGCACAGGGAGTCACAGGATTATTACTTGCTAAGTGTGAAATGCTTTAACTCTACTTGCTTAACTCTCTGTACAGAGTATTAAAAAAAAAATCAGTAAACTGAGCTGCACACAGACTGTATCTCAACAACGAAAAGCAGAAGCAAGTCTTCCTCACCACAGCCCTCCAAAGCAAGTTAGCAGCCTTAACGCACTTTTTAAGTGACAAGCACAACCTTCATCTAGCTAACTTTACCTTCCGTAACCCTTGGCTGGAAAACAAGATTGACTGGGTCTGACTTCTGAAATACATTGCTCAGACACAGAGGGAGTTTTGTTCTGGACTACGTAGGAGACATGATTTCAGCAGTGTTTTCTAGCTGAAGAACCGTCGGAGGCAACTTCAGCCACAGCAGCGCTGGCATAACCCATTCTGTACAACAATTTCCCTAAAAGAGTATTTCAGGCCCTAGTTTGACCCAAGTGGGAATTTTTAACTGGCACTAAATTAACTCCCTCCCCCTCTCCTTTTTCTGGGGGTAAACAATTAGTAAAATAACTCAACAATATGTTTTTAGTTGGTTATCACTGATGAAAGATGACTACATTGCAATTCCAAAGAGCAGATTGCCATGTAATTGCACGTTTTTCGTCCTTGTGCAAATAAGGCACAGTTTACTGTAGGCTGATTTTTCTATGTGTAACACCTGGATTAGCAATTAACATTTTAATTAAAGATGGATTAACCAATATTAGGAAAATTATGTCTGGAACTGTTCAATTTAAAATCCACCATATATATATAGATAAACATATCTTTAAGTGCAAGTCATTTTCTGGTCTGTGTAAAAATGATACAATTTACGACTTTGAGAGACAGCATAATAATTTGATATTATTATACATGGAGATAACTACTGAACAAATATAATACATGGGAATTTTTTTTTGAGAAGCTGTATAATTACCATTAAATTGTTAGATGTTCATTTAGGGAAAGTTCTGACTGCAGTTCAAGAAGCTCTGCCTATAGACTAGTTTAATTTAGCTGTGTTTAAACAGAGCATAATGGCAAAGGAGGACACACTGTTCTAAATGTAAATTGTATTAGCAACAACATATTGAGATTTCTGTACTTCTTGTTCCATTTGCAGTTTTTTTGCCACGAGAATAAATCACAGCGTGTTTTCTGTTCTTGTAGCAATCTTTTTAGGGAGAAGCCAGAATCCGTACCATGTGCCTTTCACTCTGCATCTGGTCTCCTTTTGTCAATGCATCCTGGGTGCTGGGTTTGCTTTTCCTGTTTGTTTTTTTTTTCTGGGGGGGACACCTGCTAATCTCCATCTCACCTTCTTTCCAAAGAGGACAAAATTATCATCAGGGAATAAGTGGCACTAATGGCCAAGCAAGCCAAACAGAATAGGAAAAAATATAATGCGTAGAATATTTGAACCTATTTACCGGTCATTAAAATTATACAGAAATTGCACTTTCAGTTCAGTCATAGAAAGAAACTGGGACAAGCACACTTACGGCAAACAGTATTATCAGAACCTGCAAAAACCTTAACTGTTCTCATCAGCATCTTTTGAACCAATTTGGATACAGTTGAATGATTTTGCATTTATAAAAATTTAGTATACTTGGAGGCCTAGTAAATAGCATAATAAATACAATGAAGCATTGATTTATATAGCCAGCCTTTTTACTCTTTAGTACCAAGGTATTTTAGCTTACAATAAAATACTCAAAAAAAATAAATCCAGATCTTTATAGTACACCTTTTCTAAAGCAGTAGCAAACAAAAAAAAATCTTTTAAGCCAATTAACTTCAAAAAGGCAAAGGTTTCTGCAGTTGAGTACATAGTTCCTGAGCATCTCCCTGGGTTTAATTTCACCGAGATGAGTGGTGATAAAGAAGTTTGTTTCCAACAGGTAGCGAGGTGGCAAGAGCACCCACTGGTGAGTAGACACACATGTCAGATGAGAAGCGACTGCAACAATTCACAGCTAAGCAGACAAGAAAACTGAACACCTATGGAAAGGGAATAAGCGCTTTCATCCAGGCCAATGTTTAAGGCAATATTTATATAAGTCATGTCAGATTTGAGCATGACTCCTTTCTGTATGTCAAAGTCATACATTTAAACACTCACTTTCGAAGCTTGGAAGGAAGAGGAGACTGAACAATGAAGTTACCCATGTCTACAAAGCAACTGGAAAACACTGAGGCAGCAGAAATACATTTTAGAGCCGCTCATTTGAGTTTAAACATGACATCTCACCATTTCACAGGCAAGCAACAACAGAAAATATTCACAATACTGACTGCTTACTCTGCCACCATCCTTCCTAAATGCTGGCCCAACATTTTAATGGAATAACATGTTAAATAGTGGCTCAGACTTTTGCTACTTTTTTTTAAGACACTAGTATCGGTGTTATTCTGGACCATATTGAGGTTCAAAGTCTTGGGCTTGAAACTACCTTACCCACATTTATCCATGCAAGAGTTGGTATTAGACAAGAACAGATCCAGTGGAGAAAGGCAGGGATGGGATGAATTGGTTTCCAAGAGAACAGGCTTCTTTCTCTCCTACCCAGGGAGCCTACATGACTTGGGCAGGCAGCAGTGGTACAGCAAATACAACCTCAATGCCTGTCCAGGCATCCCGACAGCTGACACCTTTTGCGTTGCAGGCAACAGAAGCAGCCCCTGACTGCTGGCTTCTACACCAGCATTTGCCTCTATATTAACCTCTCAGACTCACACTGAAAGTCTTTCTGAAAAATATAACTGCATGATTTAACACCTTTGAGATATTGAGAGACATTATACGCAGCATGGCCGTAGACCAGAGCCAGCTCCTCTGAAGGGGCAAATCATTGCACCCACTGACATGGTCGCATCGTAATGGGAACGCTTGTATTCCTACCAGTTGCCACAGTATATAATAAAAATTTCCATCCATTGAGAAGTTCTCCAACATGAATTTAAGAAACACAGGCCCCATACATTCCACCGTAAACACTGTTTACAGTGTATGTGCCTGTTCTTGCTGTAAATCTTTTGACTTCGTTCTTAGAGCATCCTTTGAAATCGTCATAGAGTTAACACGTTGTTGTTGTTTCTTTAACTTGTCAAACCATGCGTTGCTATTAACATTTCAGAAATAAAAGCAGAAATAAACAGCATGGACTGTCAAAACCTCAGCTGTGTTATTGGACGAATAGAAATATAAAGTGCTGGTCAAAAATTCCACTAAAAGGGAAGTTTTAAAAATGCACTCACAGAAGTTGCTGTACTATTTGAGGGGAGAGAGGGTATTTTGAAGTGGCACGTGTGCTGCCTGAAGCTGAGCTGTCATAGCAACAACCTCATTAAAGCACCCCTCTTGGGAGCGCTAACCTGTATTCTGACTGTTGGAAAGATGTCATTTATAATGGGACTTAATTCAGTTAAGAGTCAAAGTACAGTAGACTTGCAGAAAAGTGAAATTGCTAATTTAAGGAATTCACAAAGGAGCACGAACACGAATACCGTATCAAACGGCTGTGAAAAATTTGGCTTTTGCCCTCGTCATCCTCCATTCCCTGAAACCACCACCAGCATTTCAGTTTTTTAGGCCTATGATTTGCAAGTTATTGGCAATTTCTCTTTCCTCCTCATCACCCCTCTACCCAGGGCTCAGGATGTGGCTCTTCTTTTCTTATCTATTATTACCCCTACATACAAGGCATCACCATCTCATCTGCTCACCCTAATTTTTTCCAGCTCTCACCCTGAGCTCCTGCCCCAGCAACTCACAATCCACAGCCAATACTGCAGCTGCATCTGCTCCGCTCTCCTACTCTGCCATCCTTTAGGCTCTTCCTTCTGTGTCTGTTCTTCCCCCAGAAACCCCACAAAATGAATATTCAATTGAAGACTTCGGTCCTCGGAAAGAAACATCTGCCAATATCCAGAGCTGCCTCGATACAATACTTGTCACTTCTGTAACAGAGTGGCTACACAGACACTGAATATATTAATGCATATTTGGATTTCACTTTTAAGGATCTATGATTTAATAACTTTAATTGACAGCAATAACGCGTAAGTACAATACATTTTGGAAGGGCCTTTCCATTTTTAAAGGAGTAGAGATAATTGTAAATGAAAAATGAAAGAAAACTGCACCGCTTAGTAAATGAGTCATTAACCTTTCAACCTGACAGCTACCACTGGAAGCCTGACCAGAGGGACTGCAAGAGCTCCAGCAGCTGCAAGAGATGCAATAAAGTTAATTCAGTAGTTTTAGATTTCTTCTAGTTGTCTTTTAAAGTAAACTTTTAAACTACAAACTTGGTCTCCATCTCCCCAAAACATAGTCACTTGACATGGCATTAATGTGTCACCAGACAGGTTTAGATTCTTTCCCCTTTGGTAGATCTTACAGAAAAGCTGAGCTTTACATATTCGGTGCCCGTAAAATGCTGTCTGCAGCATTTTAAGCTAAAAACTGAACTATTCATTTGATGCCAGCGCTTTGACCTTGAGTCACAAATCCAGAATTCTTCTTTTACACTAGTAGTTTCCCAAACAGCGAGTGCAATCTCCATAAGGGTCAGGGAGGTGCAGCAGCACCACGGGGCAGCGCTCACAAGGGAAGCCCCGAGCCCAGGAGTCAGGAGAAGCACCACTACCAGCAGAGCACAGACACTTCCAGTTTAAACTCCTGGGGCATCCCAGAGAGGGAGTTAGGACTCACAATTCATACTGTCCTCTCTCTCTCAAGGTTGCTTGGACAAATTATATGAAAGTTTATTTAAACCAGCTCTCCAAAAAGACAATACACTCTGGTTTGGTTTTTTTTTGTTTTGGGGTTGGTTTTTTTTTTGCATTAAATCTTGTAAGGCATTAATCCTCAAACTTGATTCAAACTCTTGTAGAAATTTTGAGACTTGCATCTCCTGTATTTTGATCAAAGCTTGCAGTGTCACTTAGAATAACAATATAATATAGAGAACAAGTAATAAAAATGCCTGTGCAGTGCTCCTTGCATAAAATAGGTTATTTACATCAGGCTACCAGTTTGTTTTAAGTTAAAAAGAAAGCACGGCTCACATTTGCACTAATCTCAGTTATCCCACACAGACACGCTTACCAAGAGATATTCCTGCTATGCTTATAAAATAAATACTAATTTTCTTCTAATCACTTCCGTTTAATTACAAAGTGCAATTATTATATTCTGGTTTGTTACAACAAACCATCTCCACAGTTCAAGGTATGACTTTATCTGGTATGCATGGAGCTGTACAAAGCTTTCTGTATTTTAATGTGTTTATTTGCTAACTGTTGGCAGAGTTGTAGAAGAGTGTGCTTGAAGCCAGTTGCAACTTTCAGATTTTTCAATAAAAAGGGAGAAATATTGGCCAGATATTTAATTAAATGGCACCAGGACTTTTTTTTTCCCCACCTTTCACAAATTCCAGTTAGTATTCCAAACCTGTATTAGGTGCCCCAATGACACCGCAAACAATAAGTTTTCCTTTATTGCCAGTAGATTTCTAACCTGGTTGTTTTAAACAGCATGATGAACACATTTTAGCAGAATATATTAACCATGCCAATTTAGTAAGAGGGAGATTGATGGAGCCTTTCCTTTTGTTCCTCCATACGGGGCAGAGCCCAGCTGCAAGCGCTCAGGGAAGGAAATCCCTTGGGTTTTCCTTGTTCAGCAATATCTTTGCCTTTTCTGGGACAGTTTCTCCTCCACAGGCTATTACTAGCCAGTCCTCTCCACATCTCTGCCACTGAAATTTAAGAGTGATATCAAGGTTTAGCATCACCCACCCGATGAGAGTGTGGAAAGAAGAGCAACCTCAGCTCCAAGGGGCAATATTGCCATGCCCAAGGTCTGCTCAGGTTTCCCCTCCCTGTTTTACTCATTATTTGGTTCAAAGCCAACATAAATCCAAGTCAGTTGCCTGGCCCTGGCAGGGAAAGAGGTCTGAGGAGCAGGCAGCCTTGTCCGGGCAAAAGCCAGGATACGGCCCAGGCGGGCAGGTCGCAGAGCTGCATCCCTGACCCCACACTCCAGGCACAGCATCACCAGCACCGCCACCTCCAGCGCAGACGGCATTTCTGGCTCTCAGATCAGATTATCTGGCAATCAAAGGGAAGAGGGAAAGGAAAAGGAGAGAGACTTTCTTCCCCACTCTATAACACTTATCACTGCTTTGAAAAATACAAATGCTTCCTTTTTTCTTAAGGAGGATGCATGCTTATCTTTGGCCAAAGAACTAGCCCCGTTCCCGATGCCTGCCTCACTCACACAGTAAACTTGAACATGCCCATGAGCAACCCTGCTCCACCACCAACACGGGCACAGCTGAAGCTCAACCTCCAATCTTTCCTGCAATGCTTCACCTAGTCCCAATTATCCAGGTAGTTTCCTTTTAAAATTATATTTAATTTAACAGTTTTGCAAAAGCTTGCCCCAGCCACTTCTGCAGAAAAAGCCTGCAAAGGGGACACAGAAGTGTATGAGCCCCACTGGTCTAGCAGAAAGTACATCTTTTAAGTGGTGTTTTTCCCCCAAGTATGGGTACGCATATTGTTACCGGCTAATGAAATTCATACACATACCTCCTACTTACTGCTTTTGAAGGATATCCTTTTGGATGTTTTGTGGTCCATCAGGCTTTGACATCTAAGAACATATTAGCCTGCTTTTTATTCCTCTTGTAATTAAAAACAGTGTTCAGGTTATTGAGAGAATTAAGATCAATATTAATGAGCTTTTGGACTACGTTATTAGACAGTTTCAGCCCACAGCTGCAAAGTACTCTGGCTTAGTTTGCCAGGGTTTGGTTTTTGTCTGTTGGTTTTAAACACATTTTTCTCACAAAAAATGGTAGGTCTGTCTATGCATTCAAAATGGCCAATTTTGAAAACTCAGTTTATACCAATAATTATACACTCCTGCTCCTAAAAAACAAAAGAGCTCTAAAGATCAGACTACTCTACAAAATACACTTTTGAGGGATGTGCTTATTTTTAATATAACCAGTTGCTTTAAAGGGCAATGATTTCCACAGCACAAAGTTCACATAAATTTCCCCACAAGTCCCAAATGCAAACACTATCTGCAAAGTCCATATGCTTTGTATTTCACAAAAGCTTTGCAGAATACATTTAACATAAGAGAAAACAGAGTTAGGTTTTACTCTTCACTTCATCTTTTTGACAGAAAGGTGTCAATAGAAAGATGCTGACAAGAAAGCTAACTGTAACCCATGCAGCTTTATTACTGAAGTATGGGGGGATTACTTTGTGTTATTAAAACATCACTGCACTACTGCTGACTTTTTTTGCTTTACAGTGGTAGCAATTTCCATTGGGATGAGCTGCTTTATACCTTCAGTTATCTATCTGTTGCAAAAAAAAAAATAATTCTTTAAGTCTAGAACAAGGCAGGTGAATGTAAAATACACCCATGCAGACCTGAAGTCCCACAGCATGTTACCATTCATTTCTATAAAAATTGGATCAGGATCATCCATGAATTCTTCACTAATACATTCATTCCCAAAAGCAAGTGCTTCAAGGAGGCTCCTGTGTTTTCAGGAAAGAACGAAGGAAGCTTGATTTCCCCATGGCTTATAAAAGACAATACTTGCACATGCCAAATGTTGCTGCTTATCTCCTCACCTATTCAGAAATACAAGCTCTTTTTGGTTCAGCAGCACTGTGGAAGCTGTTAGGGTTTTTTTGTAATGGACATGGCCTTTCTCGCTCCCTACGAAATAAAATAATCCTGTAATTTAACCAGTAACCCCCCCCGCCTCTGTTTCCATTATCCACTTCTAGTCTGTTTCCCTGAGGCTGCAGTCCCAAATGAAAGCAGCATTCAACAGGCACCTGTATTATCAAAAGCTGTTACTCCCTGACAAGCTCTGCAGCACCTGGTCACCTGAAGTTGCAAGAGATTTTCCCAGGCATGAGATTTTGTAAATTGGATAGAAAAAAAAAAACAGATATAGAGATATCCTACTCGAGGTGCCAATGTGAAATCAGAAGCGAACAAGCAGAATTACCACTCCACTTGCCCACAGTACGAACACTAAGTCCATGTCCAGTATACAATTCTCAAGTGTCCCATGAAATACAAATAGTCAAAGATTTCCCCTTAAGTGGGGCAACTTTTCCACTCAACATAAAACAGGAAAACAAATGGAATGAAACATAAAGGCATTTTTTAAAAACTAGTAAGGGGAAAATCACTTGTATGTATGCATGATCCGGCAGTGGTGACCACTTCAAGATAACCATCCTCAACAGGCAGGTATTTCCTCCCCAAAAGCAGAGAAAGACTCATTAGCTGGCTTCAAGAGAAAGCTCTACGCAGTGTTAATTTACCCGTAGGACCACCAAGGACATGCTGTGCTATCTTTAGAAAAAAATGGCTACTGTGGGGCTAAACACACTGTTGATCTATTACGCTCTGACATTTTTCATTGAGATATATAAACTTGTAGAAGACACTCTTAAATTTGCATATTTGCATCATGGTTTTCATAGACACATAAACAGCCTTTTATAATGCATTTAAGTTACTCGTTGGATTTGCAAATGCAATGCAGAATGCAAGTTATACCATACCTACTGCTCTTCAGCACTTATTTTATGCAAAAGCTTTTAGTTATGCTCATAAGATTCACAGCCACATATTAAGTTCTCATGAATTTTGAAGTCCTTCACTGGTCACCTTCAGAGCACCAGTCAACAACAGAATGGCAATCACAGGCAATCACTGCGAGTTTAGTTGTATTACAACTTCTTGCAAGGCACTTCTGACACAGTGTGATACTACTGTGAGAAGACAGGCCACCAATTAATGTAAATCAGTGCAGTTTCACTGAGGAGCATTTAACAATTCTAACTGACATAAAATCATAACAGGGTTCATAATGTTTTACTCATTAATGAAGACCGCTAATTGGTTAGGGGAGTTCTGCTGTTTTCGGTATAAGAAACAATTTTTTATCACAGAAACCTATGAATTGTACCAAGAATATTCCACAGCAAAGGTAGTAATGACATTAGAAATATAAGCAGGTTTTATACGCTCAAATGTGCTTTAAATACTGAGTCTCGCAATTTGTATTGGAGCAGTATTTCAGAATTTCATCATCATCTGTTGACAACCATCTGCTTCAAACTTCTTACCGCCTTAAGAGTGACCAAAATGGGGTATTGACAGACAGAATTTATACACAGAAAGGAAACGTTTCACAGGACAAAGTAAGTGACAAAGGCTGGAGACCTGGACATACCTGCCTAGAAATCTGGGGGAAATAAATAAGAAAATTACAGAAACCTAGACCTGACACTCTCCTGCGATTTTACTGGAGATGCAGTTTGCAGGTCTCTGAAAACGTAGAGGTGGCAGATTAGCTGACACCAATTCTCCAGAGGAGTATAATCTACAGAGTAAATGGGTAATATTGTGTACTGTCAACTCTGTTCAAGTCATAGCCATTCGAAAGAAAGTTCCAGAGCCAGAGAAAGAAATGTAACATAGCAAGTGCAAGCTGAGGAATTCATTCAGATGAGTCTGTACATACACACTGACCTGAATAGCTTGCTCCAATTTGAAGAAATGTGATAATGGGCCACTTGGGTCAGGGCATAAGATTTTGTCTGCTCAAAAACCCATGGCACTCCTGGCTTTGCTGTACTTCGCAATACTGCCTTTCATGGCTCGCTCTATATATCCGAGGTTTTATATACACATGTATATATGTGTAATACATTCTCATATAAGTGGCGTATAGCAGCCCTATACCATTAGCTGCTGCTGCAGCTCAGGTTAGCCTCCAAGACACTGCCTGCAAAATACCTTCTTGCTCCAATGTAGCCTTGCTTTGTTTCCATCAAAAGAATAAAAGCAGTTTAACCTGACAAGCTGTAGGCATGGGATAGTGCCTTAGTTTTCACACTTTTGTAGTTCTTGACTTTCTTCATCTCCCTTGTATATGATTTAACACTACAGCCTCAAGTGTTTTGCCTAAGACTACCATAATAAGACACTACTATGAAGAAACCGTTCACTGTTCCTTCTGTAAGCCAAATATAAGAATAAACCACTTGGCTTAGAACATGGGACCCAAGATGAATGAGTTCGGTTTGGCAGTCTTCTCCCCTTGCTTCCGGTCCTTAACTCCCACTGCCTGCAAACATCCCTCAAAAAACAACCTCAATACAGTTACACAAAATAGGCATATTTTAAACCAAGTGTTTCTGATGAACTTGGAAGAGTCAGGCCAGTTTCCCTCCAGGCAGTACATGAGTATTAGTACTGGAGCATGCACAGGCTTGATCCATCCCTAGTTATGCTTTATTAAATACTGCTGGAAAAATAGCTATTTTAAGATAGGTCTCAAAAGGAAGTCAAGTGTGCTTATCCCTGGATACATCTGCAAAGATTCATAGGGAACCAACGTGCTGCATGAGAAGGTACCACCTTTACATTCCCTCCAGATCAGCATTTTGGAACTGAACCAAAATCCACCAAAATCAAGACAAATTTTCCATAGTGCAAAGTGCAGTGCTTCATCTAAACAAAATAGCAGCTTCATCTGTATTACACAGAACTAGGTTTAACTAACCTAATGACTTCCAAGTAGTAGACCATACATATCTTAGCATATTGAGCAGTCTTGAATTTCCTCTCGTTTTCTGACTTCATGAGAAGGCGGTCTCTTCACAAAACCTGATTTTTTTAAAAAATGAGAAATTATCAATTTATCATTTATTAAAAATAATTTCTGTAATAACTCATCTTCTATATGATTATTACAAACTGAGAAGTTAAAAGCAATCAAGATTTTGATCCATGTATTTTAAAATTAGATGTGGGAAATATAAAACTGGGTTCAATATAAGGAACCCAGGCAAAACTGAATCGAAGAAATACCTATTTCTTGCATAAAAGCCATAGTTAATTAAATTATAGTCTGTGTTGTCCTGTCTTCTAATTAAGACTTAATTTTAATAAAATGGTCCAGAGTTCCCCTACACTTATGCAGCCTGATCATATAACCACCAAGGACAAAACAAAGAATCCATCAACTTCAATGGTGTAGATTCAGGTCTGTAATCTATTTGTTAGCACAGTAAAACATAAATAAAAACTGTTCTTCTCCAGAGAAGAAAGAGTTTCATTGGTGAATGGCATACTTTCATTTCATAAGCACACAGTTTTACACAAATACCAATATACTTTGGGTAAATCAGTGTGTGTGTTTGCATATGCAAAAGAGCATCCAACTAGCTATGATCTTACTTTGCTCTCTCCTCTTTTATCTTCACAGTATTTGCAAGCAAAAAGAGGCAGGTGTTTTGGGGAAAAACCTATCTATCATGCAGAAAATTACTGTAATTTTTCATGATCTTCTTGCATTAGTGTAACTTTTTTTTAATTTGTATTTTTATGACTACACAACACCACAGCATTTCTCCAAAAAAGGTACATTTGAACAAGGACATATCCGAAACGGTAGCACTGCGGTACTTCCAGTGCCTTAGAATTATTCAGAAGAACTATGTTTGAGGAAAAATACTTGTCTGTATGTTAAGGAACCTACAGGTGGAAACCCAAATGCTCTCCACCATATCACAGCCTCTGAGAATAGTATAAGCAGCAGCACAAACTATTTGACAATATCAGAATTGTATTTTTAAAATTGTTGACAAGAGTATTTTTGCTAGCTTGCAGGTAGGTAAATTAAAATCATAAAACATTACACGAAAGATGGATGGGTATCTTTTTGTTCTGTGGGAGTATGTGTACATGTTAACAGAACAGTCTTTCTCCTTGACAGAACACCTCACATGAAAAATACTGCATTTGCAAAGCATTGCATCAGCATTTGTCTTGCACATGGTCTATTCCTCTCCAAGATATCACTGAAAAACAAAACTGCACCTTTTCATTCTCCAAGTTCTCTTTGTTCATTCAAGGAAAAACAACAGGGAAGCTTATGAACTGCTATTAAAAAGAGTTTCATGGTGGTGAAAACCTTGAGGAATTGTACATATTCTTCTTATTCTCAAAGCTTAAGATTTATCTTACAGCACTTACCCCATTACACTTGAAGCATAAGTCATTCCATAGTGTCACACAGGAAAGTTACCAAGGGACGTCCTACTGACAATAAGGCAATAGATAGTCCAAAATACATTGATAGTATCAAGAAAAGGAAGTAGGTACATGCTTATTTCTGAAGCGAAGCTGAGTTTCAACAGTTTGGCTCCTCTGGAAGGCCACATCATTCAGCAGGAAGCAGCATGCGAGAAGTTTGGGAACATCCGGCAGGTGTTGAAAGCGCATTTCAGGATTCAACGTACCATATCTAGAACTCATAATACTGTAATCTCTGTTTTTCCACCTCAGAGAATTACACTGTATTTCTAACTGAATAGAAATAAAAATCTCAAAGCGTACCTCACTTCCCAGACTGACATTACATAATCTCTGAAAAACCCTATTACTTAGTGGTACACTTACATATGGCAGTGTTTTGTTATTAATACACAATTAAAATTTACTACAAAACAGCCAATAAAAATGTGGTTGCTGAAGAGACATATAACCTTCTTTCTAGCATCCAATTCTATCCTCAGATTGGTAGGGTTCATAAACACAACACATAGAGCCCAATTCCAATTCTATGTTTACATACTGCTTGGGAAGCAATGACATATATAACAACAAAATATAATAGACCCATACAACACTTTCCAGGTACACAGAAAGATCTTATTCGTGCTATGAGGATCTTACAAATTAAATCAGATTAATAATATAGTGAACATATTACTGGCAAAAGCATGTGTTTGTCTCTCCAATGATCCTTCCCAGTTCCCATTAAATCGAATTAAGAGGCACTGACTGAGTTTTATTGGAATTCCATTACCGAGGTCCAATCCTGCTCCCACACAGCCCGGTACCTACGGGAAACGGCCCCTCCCCGGCCCGCAGAGGCTCTGGAGCATCCTCGCATGCACAAAGCGAAGGCACCCTGTCAGCGGGATCACGGCTGGGTTGGGTGGCTGAGTCCTGGTTATTTCACTTTCCCAGCTACCTAAAAAGGAAGATTCTGCTTTACAGCACTAGGAAGTTTTGACACATCTTGGGAATTTTTCACATTATGGTCAACAACTGACTAGCTAGCTGGAATATAACTACATTTACAAATATTTTCATCTTTTCGATAGAATTTAAGGGCTAAAAACTCAACTTGTTTAATTAAAAAACAAACTAGTGGGTTCGACAGAAGGTGCACAGTCATTATTTGAGTAATTATATTTTAAAAATCCAATTAGTTCCTAATTGCACTTACAAATTTAGGACCTAGTTCTGCAATGTCTACACTTAGCCCAAACTCATACTAAATACAGACTCAATAGTCTGCATGACTTGCATAAAAATAGCCAAGTTCTCATATTTTCATCTTCACTGTTCATCATTAAGAACGTTTTGGGTAACTGCAACTAAAAGGAGTTCTCTAAGCAAATTTTTTTTAATTGCATTTGAAGGAACAAGACTATTCAAGAACCGATTAATGTACAAAAACTAGGAGAAAGCAACAGCATGCTGGGATTCAAAATACGATACTGTAACAAGAACAATGTTTACTATCTAAATTCATAATTTAAATTCACAAGTTAAAGTTACATATGTCCTTTAGAGTCAATACAATAAAGAGAAACCTATTTTCTTCAATTGCCATCAACAGATAAAAGGACCTGTAACAAGGCGCAAGAGGAACACACGCTTCCAAGCTGCAGACTGAGATCAGTGTGAGGTTTTTTGCCACTTTCTTTACATGGAGAAAGACTGGGGTCCATATGAATCTTAAAGGTATGACATATGCTCAAATTTACATAGAGGCAGTCACATAACACTTCCAAAGAGCCACTGTGTGAAGTAAGAGCTTTCCTCCGAGTCTTTGTAGGACAGCTACTTCAACCTGCAGGAGTATCAGCAGAAACTCTATGATAAATTAGTAAAAGGTTTGCTACAAATCAAGTTTACATATAGCCTTTTCACATCTAACACCTAGTTTTGAATTTTAAAATGCATTTTACCCTTTGAAATAGTTTGTGTTTCTACCACTTTTGCTTTTATTACACTAAAGCTCTCCAAAACCACTGAACTTAAAATAACAGTCCAGGTAAGAAAGAACATGCATGTCAGTTCACAGAAAACCATACACACAGTTTGTTCAGTCTCCAGAAGCATCAGGGTTTTGTGCATGCAATCATACGCTCAACTAAGGAGGTATATACATCACGGATTGCCTATAAAACCAGTCACTGAAATTGCACTTGTGGATATCTCCCACAATTTCTGTCTTTAATTACCTCTTATCACACACCCTTCTAACTACGGTCTTAAATTCCTCACTATATTTTCACCCTCCTCTGTAATTTTGCCTCTCCAATGATAGCTAAGTTCTTAAGTAATATTGTTCTTTGGAATAAATAAATAAATGGCAATGTCACTGTGACCTTGGAAGCATCCCTTGCATGCAAGATACCTATTATCTAGCTTCAAAACATAACAAACTTAAGTACAAGAACATACACCTCTGTAGTACAGCACAAACAGCTTTTTTTTTTTTTTGAGAATACTTTCCAATGGATGGCCAAGCTGGAGCTCAGTCTGGTGAAGTACAGCAGTGCTTGGTACACCCACTTTCAAACATTAAGCTACTAATAACAAGAGAGTTGTAAAGCCTCCTGATGTACTCACTGTTGCCTGCTGTGACACCTTACCAGGGAATGAAGGCCATCAGCAGTCATCACAAGGAGACAGATTTATTTCACCTGGTTTGTGTTTCTGCTACCTGGGTGACTAATCCAAACTCACATCAGCTGAACCTTAAACCTGAAAATTCCATTTCAGAGTAATTTGTTTCCAGCCTTCACTTAAATATGGTCAAAGGACATTGTGAAAACAGTAAATTCCCTGCTAAGTGGAATAAAGACAGAAGTTTTGGAAGTGTTTGCGACTCTAGAGAGGAGTAATGTTCATGAAAATTCATCTTTCCTTCTTTAAAAGAGCTTAAAAATTACCAAAAAAAATGAATGTGTGATATGCCATCACTCAGGGAACTTGAGTTTTAAGTTATCTGACAACATTTTCCCACTCACTATAAAGTCTACCTCCTGTAAAGGCAGACCTCTTGCAAGACTTTGCTGACGAGCTGTTTCATCACACCAGCACTTGAACAACAGATCCCAAACACTAAAACCGCATGTGAAAGAGCCGGTGGCAAGACACCACTTCAGTGCTGCCGACAGAAGCGATCTGCCACCAAAACCAAACAGAAACCAACCAGCAGCTTCGCCACAGACAGCAAGTCAATTAGTAACGAGCAATGCACTCATTAATACTACTGCAGAGACACATTTCCCTGACAACACCACACATTTGTGAAGATTATCCAAATCAAGCTCCTGTTTCCTGGAGCATCTATGTAACTTGGATAACCTCTAGGTAATCACGCCAATTAGTACAGTGGATTCACGTAACACCGTTCCACAGCAGCAGAGACACAAAAACCAAACAAGCATGACAAAAAAGGGATGTAGAAGCCTAGGCATGAAGCCAAGGTGAAGCACCAAGGCTGGAGCGAGCTGTGGGAAGGAAATACGCCCACCAGAGCTGCAGAGCACCTTCAGCTCAAGCACTCCGGAGGTGGAGATGGGACCTGTGAAGTTCCCCGGCACATCTTTAGGGAGAGCAGGTAACAAATGTAGCCTTCTCAGCTTCGTCAGCTGTTCGCAAGGTTTTTCTGAGGTTTCCAAAATCCATTTATTGCAACAGTTGCAACTCCTTCACATGATAACTGCAAGGGAATCTGGGTCCATGAGCTTCCTCAGGAAGAGACCCACTGAAGCATAAGAAAAGGAAATCATACCTCTTCATGGCTTTAATGGCACAACCTCAACTGCAGGACTTCTCCCTTATCCTATCACCCTCCTGGCTGGATTCCCTTCTCCTCACTTCTTTTTTCCACCTCATTTCCAGCTCCCCATCTCCATATCATTTTCTCTTCCCAGTTTTTTACATATACATAAAATTAGAAGAGTTGTAACCTGGCTGAGGACAGATCTGATAGCCTGGAAGAATTCCATTGTATTTCAAACCCAGAGAAAACGTTTAGATAATTCAAACTTTGGTGGGGTTTTCCCCCCCACCTCTTCTTTTTTCCCCCTGATGTTATCCACTGGTCTCATAGATGGTGTTACCTCTCCCTACAGCACCTCACTAATATTTTATATTACCATGGCTACCACAACACTGCTATTAACACAACCCATGACATTTTCCCAATTCTCTTATTACCAATGGTGAGCCTCAGTGCATTCCAAATTTCAGTGCCTTTCACATACATTAAGCTTAGCATGCTCCAGTGACTCAGAATTTCCTCCTGTACAGGAAAATCAGCTTGGTACGGTCAATAATTTTTGCAGGGTATCATAAAGTTTATCTGATGTGCAAATGTAATTCTCTTTCTGGATGCCTCATCCTGAATCCCTTTTAGCTTGAGACCACTTGACATTTTTTAAACAAAATGCCTTTTAAGTCCTAATTTGTACTCCACTCAGTTTTGATAAGACATGACATTATGATATGATGAGTTAGTTGATTCTAAGTAAACTTGATTTATCCCACTTTTTGGGCTGGTATGATTTACAAGGATGTTGCCTTTTAAGATGGGATTGATTTTAATGTAAGCTGACAGCACTTTTTTTTTTTTTGCGAAACACTAAATCAGAGCAAGGTAACTATGAAAACAAAACAAAGGGAAAATGAAGCAAAATTTAAACACCAGAAATTAATATTCATGAATAATTGGCACCTGCTTATCTCCACCAAGGAAAACAGAGTGACAAATTAGTTTCCAGAACAATTCCACAAAATGTTTGGAAGTTTGATTTTTATTCATAAGATCAGATGCACGCTACAGCTGCTGAAAGGTAATCTGACCATTTCGTGAATATCATGGAAAGGTCTTGAAATATTTTCCATCAAACAGGCACTATCACGACCACGACTCTTCATGTATCAAAGTAAAAGCATACGCACCCTTCATAAAACTGAAAGGTTTTCTAAGAACCTTTCCTATCTGGCTGTTCAGGTGCCATTATATGGAATACTACCCCCATTTCTTTGCAGTATCCTTGTATCTTATGATGCAGTGTTTTAAACATGCAAGTTTGTGATGCTGCAGCAATACTTTTCTCTTTGATAGGTAATTATTTCTCATTTTTACAGCATGAATCACCTATGTAATTTTGATGGCTAGGTAGGAAAGGGACCGGGGAGGTTTGGTAGTTCGACTGAAGCAGAAATCTATACCCCAGACTGACTACCGAGAGGCATCCGCACTCACCCAAACGAGTTGTAAGCAGTTAGTAAACAATTTAGTAGGTAGCGTGTACGTGATGGAGAGGAGCCGGATGTCTAACAGTGAGAATCAATGCTTTATAGAGTTATATTTCTACCGAAATCTAGCTAAATCCTCACAGACTGGGTACAGCAACATTCAGATCAGTCTCACTCATGAGACCATGCAGTTTTGAAGCTAAAGGGCTACACACAAGCAGACAGACTATTTTCTGATTAGCAGTGTTTTCCACAGCGGTAAGAAAACCTGAGTCAGAGCAGCACGCTGCCATTCCTGCACCTGAGCAGAACAGGAGGGGGGCTTACCCTGTACTTCGAAAATATTCGATTCAAGCATCTCCCAGGAAAATAAGGGAGGTCTGGTTACAGTACGAAATGCGACAAGAAAGCCTGGGACTAACTCCGGGAGGAGGACCGCTACCCGCTTTGATCAGAGACTTCTCCCGAGAAGAAAAGAGTTGCAACTTCTGAAATTTTCCACACCTCGGCTAAGAGGTCCTGAGCTCCTTCTGCCTCACCGGCTCTCCCGAGCTCAGCAGCCACCCGCTGCCTAAATACAAGTTCAGGTATTAAGTGGGCGGCAACTTAGCAAGATTAAGCGAAAGAACTTTTGCGATACTCGGGGAAGCGGTGGGCATCCGCCGTTTCTGCGGTACCACCGCCGCCCAGCCCCGGGGCTTGCTCGGCGAGCCCGCCGGCCGGTGCGGCTCCACAGGACGTGCCCGAGGCACCCGCCAGCAGCAGCAGCGGGCACTTCCACTGCCGGGGAGGACCGGAGCCCCGCAGTTAACGCCCGCGTCGCTTTCTCACAGCGCGGCGGTAATTCAGAGCCGGAGCGTTCACGCCGGATCGCCGGGGGAGGGTGCACGTCCCTCCCCCGTCCCCATCTACTTGTCGCCGCTGCGGGGCTCGCCCAGCGCCCGTTCCGCCGAGAGCCGCAGCCCGGAGTTTGCACGGAGCGCTCCGCGGCCGCGCCCGCCCCGCGCAGCGCGGAGGGGTAGGGAGGCGCGCAGGGCGCCGCAAAACTTCCCGGGGAGAAGCCGGCACCGGCGGAAAGTTCAGCGGGCGGCGCGCAAGGGCGAGCCCCGGCGCCCCGCTCCGCGCCCCGCCGCCGACGCGCCTTACCTCCGCGGGCTCCCGCTGCCAGCGCCTCGGCGACGGGCGGTAATCCCCAGAGCGTCGCCAGGGCCAGGAGGAGCGCGGACATCGCGGCGACCGCGCCGCGGAAGGAGCCTGCCGGGCGGCCGCGGGTGCGGAGCGGCAGCGCCGCCGTGCGCGGGGAGCCTCTGCGGGAACCGCCGCCGCGCCGTCACTTTTCAACGCGGAGCGCGGCTGGGCTCGCCTCACGCAGCGAGCGGGCAGCGCGGGGCGCCGGCGGCCGGCAGCGCCGCGCTCCGCCTCCGCCCGCCCCCCGCCCCGCCCCGCCCCGCGCCGCCGGCCCGCCCCCGCCCCGCGCCCGCGGAGCGCCAGGCGCGAAGACGCGCCGCACGCGCGGGGGAAGGCGGGAAGCGGCGGTCGCCCTTGCCCGTCCCGCCTCGCCTGGTTTTCGCTTAAGCTTTGAGGCGTTTTTTTTAAAATTCGGAGAGACGAACCTCAGGAAGGCTTGGGTGGCACGGCGGGTGAGTCAGCAAAAAGAAAAAAAGGTACCAGAACCCACAAACCCGCGTGCTTTCTTAAGCTGCAGGGATGGAGGTGCCGTGGGAAGGCTGCGTGCCGCTTCTGCCTGTAAACAAAAAGTTGACATCCGAAGCAGCTCTCGCAAGCTTGGCTTCAGGTGGCCATGCCTCTTGAAGTGCAGCTACGCAGGCGGCGGGCTCACGTGCAGTATTGGTTCCCCGCTTTGCGTGGCCGAATCGTAACTTTTACTTCACAGAAGTATTACAATAGTATTACCTTGAAATTGTCACGTAACACAAATATGGTTTGCTGATCACATTTTCACAGTTTTTTTTTTTTTTTTAACCAGGCCCTTTAACAGATGAAAGGTGATAAAGCTTTTACATCAGCATCAGATATTAGTTTTCTCCAAAGACAGCAAGGTGCTAAAATTGACTGCTGAGACCTTTACATTTCAAGGGTAAAGCCTCAGTCCTTTTAACTTCATGTTTATATTCCCCAACACAGAACCTAAATACCTTTTATATGAAGCCGTACAGCCAAGAGGCTTCCAGGGGCAGGAGGACCAGGCGGTGCTGAAGGACAGAATAATACACAACCTGGGAGAAATACGGAATATTTAATTATTTCTCTTGAAATGGGGGAAGGACCCTGTGAGATGGTTGCCCAAGAACTGAAAAGCCCAGCCCTGGTCCCAGGGACTCCTCTGAGGTCAGGGCCTGGCAGGACTCACAGGGGGTTGCTGGTAGCTTTATTACTGAAAATAATTTACAGCTGAGGGGAAAAATCCAGTTGGATCAAATTCTGCATTTATCTACTGTCTTTAAAACCTATGTAATTCCCCTACCGTCAATTATTATTTATACAGCCATAATGGAGCAGAATTATAGATCCCAGTGTAGAAAACCTTTGCTAATACAGAAACGAGCAGATCTGAATTAAGGTGAAAAAATCTGGCAGTGTCCATGGTCTCGGAAATCAGTTGCTTTTATAACCAAAATGAAGTCATGCTGAATGTCACACTGAAACATTGTTCCACCACATTTACAGAGGAGATTGCTTTGCATCCTTCTGTAAACCACCAGAGCCACCTATATGGCTCTTATGCATTAATTATGATTTTATTTGAGCAACCTTTTACATTTCAGAATACGAAAATATGTAGATGCTAGAGCCAAATGAGAAATGTGTGAAGGAGAACCACGGAATTCCAAGTTGTGAGGAACTCCTGCTTAAATCAGTGACATTTCCCACATGCCAGGACTGTCACATGGTATAAAGAAACACATATTTGCAAGTGAACATGCTGTCCCTGTATCCTCCGGTTACGGAACTATCTTTACAGAATAGTCTTCTTTCGTCTGGACTTCTTGCATCTTCTGCGAAAGTCTCAAGGTCTGCAAGGTTACGAGTGTCATGCTTTTGCCCCAGACGTTATCTGTTAATTGGCATGCTGCCCTTTCATGTCTTCTCACAAAAACACCTTGACGAAAATCCTTCTTTTCAACCATCTGATGCTTTATTTCTAATTTACTCCTTTTCGATCTTATTCCATACTTAGTTACCAACAGTCCTCACTACTCTTCTTGAATACTTTCCTTTAATGATACGGTGCAATTTACTGCCCATTTTAAACATTAACATTTATGAGAGTCTTTGAAGAATGAATTGATCTTGCTTTCAATACTGCAGATCACATATGCACATAAACTTATTAAAATATTTAAATAATATTTATAATAAAAGTCAATGGCCTCCTTGTCTACAGGACATAAAGTGTCAATACGGAGTATGCAGTCGGAATTATGACTAAAAATGCAATTACCTGTAAGTAATCATTTGTCAAATTACTGCCTAAAAATGTAGTTTGCTTTAAGATAGCGCTACGAGGCGATCATTATCATAGAAGCCTGGTTTTAAAATACAGGCTGTTGAACAAATATAAGTTGACCTTTGATAAATCATTCTCCTCAGCTTCATTTCCATTAAACACCACTCTCTATGAAGTGATGGGACGTCTCTGTATGACGGGATGGGACGACTCCAACAATACAGTAAAAACGTGTACGAGTAACCGGCATTCTCATATCTCCTTTCCACCTCAAAAAAAGGCAGCACCAACAGCTGTATAAAAGTTTTAATGTATATCTTCTGTAAATAAACCTAAAAATGTTTGCTGAAGTGGCCAGAGACAGAATCCAAGCTGGTATCTATACGTATATTGTAATTCAAATGCTTTAAGCAATCACCTGCTGTGTAACATGCTTTTCCTATACCTCAGACCTGAGGAAAAAAAAAGGAGATGGAGATTTTAGCTGGATACAGTTTCTGCGCTTCCAGCCTCCCTGCCGTTGTTTGTATGCACGCGACTTCATTCAGGTTTCTGCATGGTGGGTGAACATCGAGATGCAGGACTGATGGCAGATACACAAATCAGGTACCAGATCTGTTTGTCGAATACTTATTGAAGTCTCCAGCCACTTCCATTTGAAAGAACCGAACCAGAAGCACCAGGGAGTTGAACTAAGAGTGGATACGGAGGACAGAGACAAAAAGGAAATGAGCGTGTAGAAATGTCTTTTCCTTGCTACAGCCAAAAAAGTTAATTATATAGGAGACCAGAGTGAAGTACTGCTGGACAGAAAATTCAAAGTTAAAAATGCTGTTAGAGATCTGTTTGCTCCTACGGTGCTTTATAACTTCTTCCTCCTAATCAGAGTTATTAACACTGACAGGTTAAATAAATGAATTCATCAAGCTATAGAATATTATGAAATCTCTTATTGAGATAAATTAAACAAAGTAGAACCAATCATTCGTCTGCGCTGTATAACACAACACAGGAATATTAATTATCAGCCAAAGGTAATTCTGACATTAGTCACTATGAAACTACCTCGATTGCATCACTACAAATTGGGTTATGGCGTTACTTGTTTATCAGCCATGGCCTTCAAGTCGGTGCTCAGGTAGGTAGGGACGGTCGCAGCGACGATTCCCCCGCTGCCCGATGTGACAGGGGGTGAGTTAAGGGACGCTGTGGATGCGGGGCGGTAGGTCCGAAGGTTGCTGGCGATGTGTGCGGCCCTTTGGAGAGCATCTCGGGCGCCTGGCCGGGTTGCTAGGGGATGGTGCTGGCAGCCAGTCTGAAGGCGGTCGGGTGCCCTGCCCTGTCCCACCAGATAGAGAAAAGTTGCCAGGCAGCAGCTGACACAGGAGCAGAAAGAAGGAAGAAAGTGTTTGAGGGGAGCGAGAAGAGAAGAAAGACCAAAGATTAAAAAAAGAACAAAAAAAATCCACCCTATGTGAATTCAGGGTTTTGCATTACAAGCTGTCCCTACTGGAGAAAACATCCCTAAAGGAATTTTTCATTACTGCAGTGCAACAGTGGTTTCATTATTAAAGACTTTCTGAATGTGCATCTTCAACAGCTGCTGGAAAAGTTCTTCATGTGTGAGCCGTAATGTGTATATTTGCATACCAAGTGCCATGGATGAAAATTGCTGCCTGGCATTCGAGATGTTTTGGCATGGCTTTAATACATAAATCAGGAGGTATTAAAAAACACATGAAAATGGATTAGCGTGAAGACCTGCCTCACAAGTGCAACAATAAATGGGGCAAGAAAAACCCAAAGTCCTAAACCTGGAAACCACGATCTTGAGCTATTCCTAATCTCCACCTTCCGACTAACATAAAGAAATTCCGTTATATCACTTTGCTTGCAAATGCTTGAGAGGTGGTACTGGACCATCCGCCAGTTCAGGGGACATGCAATGAACTGATGTAAGTCTGCTAGAGACAAGGCAGCTAAGCGCCAGCTTAGGGTACCCAGACATCTGCCTGGGACAAGTGACATTTTGCAGTTTACTGGATATGCTTTCGCGAAGACAGAAATGGGAGATCTTAATGCTGATTGCAATGTTTGTTTCTCATAAAAGTTATTAGAACAGAAAAGAACTCATCACCTTTTGAAGTCTGTTTACAGGACAATTTTGAGGAAAAAAAAAAAAAAGTCTTTCAAAAGAAACTTTCAAATTATTTTATTACCCAATAAATTAAGTTGCTTATATAAAACAGGCCAACTTTCTTACCTGGCACCCTGCTGCACTCAGAGGTGCTGCACCAACATGCAGGGAGAGATCAAATTTATTTCCAATAAGTGGAGTAGAAACTCCTTGTCCAAAAAAATAATGTTTATGGCCAATGCTGAGAAAAAATACGAATATGAAAATATGAAAAAATATGAAAAGTAGAAAAAAAGAGAAAAAAATAACTGGTTAAATCTGTTTCAAACTCCCATGGTAAAATTTATGTCAAGACCATGTGGCATATTAACCAGTTCTTTCTCCAGTTTATCCCAAAATAAATATACTCTGTCTCTCTGAGTACCATAATAAAATTACCTTTGTTTAATAAAATGTGATTTTCCAAGATAGTGGACACCTTGAGTTCATCTCACAAATACTGTGAGCACATGCTTAAAGTTAAACACAAATGTAAATATTCTATGTCATTAGCCCTGAAGCTCCAGTTTCTGAAATGATTGAGATTTGGCCACCGAAGTACCTCTGCAGTACTACCAAGGGGTGGCAGAGGTAACGAGTCCTACCAATAGTAATTTTGGATTAATTTCATAGTTTATAACATTCATGCAGGACCTATTCAGAAATCTACAGGAAAATTGCCCAAGGAGCGAACTCATCTTTTTTTTTTATTAGATCTCAATGAAATTTTCAATTTCATCACGTAAGTATTGTGAAGTAAAATGTACAGCTTTATCTTTATCTACCTCTTTTATTTCCTAAACACGGCGTCAGGAATAACCTAGTGGGATCTTTCTCAGTGATAGCGAATGATTAAAATAATAATAATACATAATGCATAATGTCATTCGACAGAAGTCATTATCCATTTCCACAATCCTCTATTAAGTTTCTATATTTTACTGCTCTCCAGGAGCACATATTTGCCATTTGCCAGAAGCACAGAAACCAGAAGTAGTATTTAAAAAAACAAGTATTTTTTTAAGATTTACATCTGGTGGTACTGAAATCAGAGAGAATTAATGCCATTTAATAGTATTGTAAATGGAGCCCGTTATGACATATATCAATCATGTATTTACAATCGTGCAGCATATCAGGAAGAAAAAGATGGTATACCACACAAGTAAGTGTGCCCATACTGACAAACCTGGGAAGCTCGTGGTTATCTAACATGCCCTGGAAATACATGAATCACTTCTCCTTATGACAATAAAATCAATTATAATAAATGTATTTATTATTAAAAAAGTAAAGTTGCCACTATCTGTTGTATATCAGTTCCCCATGCAAAAAATATCCCATTTTGGAGCAAAGCAGTGATGCCACTTCACATTTCCTGATTTTGTGGCGTTATATTATTGGTGCTTTTCCCAAGGGAAGTGCTCCCTTTCCATCCCAAACATACCTCCACATTGCGTGAGTCATCAGTGGTATAAACTCATAAAACTTCCCCTTCTTGATAAATGTTGGGCACAAGCATTACTGAAGAAGCCTGTGCAAACACTTTCCTTCTGGCACAACTTTTTATTCTACAGAGAAGCTGCATTTTATTACTTAGCCGGCGTTTAGCCCTACAGCTACTGGTGCATTGTCCCAGCCTCCGTCCCAGCCCTATTGCATTGCAGCAGCATCAGTGCCGCCTGGCCAGGCAAGAGAGCTTATGTGCATAACTGTTTACTATCCAAACTTCCTTTAACATTTCCTTTAGGAGAAATTAGTAGTATTTACCAGTTTGAGATGTTTGGAAAATTATCCTGCTGATAGCTATTATATTCACTTTTACACTATCTTCCTCCAAAATCTATCGGAACGAAAACTTATGGGTCTGCATCGCAGCATTTTAAAGATTAAATGAGCCTTCCCCCCCCCCACTTCAAAGCAAATTATTGTGTGATGGCAGCCAGGTGCCATAGCAGGATTTTCATTCTGGTTTTGGGCTAAATCTGATTAATCATAAAACAGATCAAATAAAGGAACATCTGGTACAAGGTTTTTGCCATCAGATAAAGGCTTTACGGTAGCAGTCCAAATGACTGCTGTGGCAAACAGCCACGACTACAACAGTAGGCAAAATTTTCCTTCACGGCAAAAATAAAAATTTATATTTTCAAAAGTAATTTGAATAAATAATTGTTTCACTCCATAAAATCAAGAACAGAGCGTGTGACTGTCATTAAAGTTTAAAACAATCCCAAAAACTCAGTAGGCGAATAATAATTGTATCTACCATTGAAACATAATGTACAAGGTACCTTGTTTAGTATTTAAAAAATGCAGACAAGCTCCACAGTCTCCGCGATGCTTTTACGCCGTTAGCATAATCAGGCTCTGAATGTCATTTAAATGCAGCTTTTAATATCACTTTGTCTTTCATCGGGGAATAGTAAGGCTGCGACAAAAAATGTTTTAGTTTATTTTACTCACTTTTGTTCTCTATATAAAAGGTAATGTGAAAATGTGCCCCAGGGTCTGCCCCATTCCATCGCGGCATAATCTGACTAGCTCGGGAGGAGTAGGATCTGTTTGCAGTACTTGAGTGCCCCCCATAGGCTACTGCTCAAATAAGTGTTTTAAACCGGGCATAAAACCGCAAATCTTTCAATCTTGGGGAAAAGGAGCCTAAAACCTTAAAAACAAGCTGCTCCCCCCCCCCCCCCCCCTTCAGGACATAGCTCACAAAGGAAAATTACAGTGGTTGACATAACTCTAATGCCAATCACTCTTTACAGTATATTTTATTTTTTGAGAACTGTGTGTGTGCAGGGGGGGTTAAGGCTTCAGTTAATTCTAAATGTAACTGACTTAAGTATGGCCATTTAAATTGATAAATTGTCTTCCCTCATAGTTATAATGTATTTTAAAAAGCAGAATAGTTACTTTTCCAAGAGAATTAACAAAGAATTCAAGGTTTATCGGAATAGAAGCTGCAAAAAGATACTGTAACTTGCAATGATATAGTTCTCAAAATAAGAGAATTGACATAAATTCATATATTCTATTAGACAAGAAAAAACGAGTTGATTATGATTCATACTTAAAAAGTAGGAATTTTTAAGTTATGTTAATATTCTCTCTTTTTATAACTGCCTTCTGCTTATCTTTGGCAGGACATTAAAATATATATATTGTCCTTTTATCTGCTGGTTGATGTTAGAGTAAACATTGCGCTTTATAGCTAATGAAACTTCACGCAGATGACCTCGGCGGTGTCAAATACCTCCTTGTCAAATACCTACCTACCTTTGGAGCATCTTATGTCTGCATAAAAGTGCTTATGGAGCATGAAGAAGGAAGGTGGCAGAAGGGGCAAAGGAAAGTACTGGGGGAAAAAAGTCAACTGTGTTATTAAAAAAAAAGTTCAAGAGGTGCAGTCATTTCAAAACACATATGATGTGCTTCACAATGGAACAGAAACCCGCTGAGGGGTTAACTCCCCCAGGCTTATTCGGCTAGTGCTGTTAGGGAATCACAGCATTTACTCTTTCATGTCAGTAGATGGAATAACAATGAAACTCAGAAATTGCTAGAAATTGTTACATGGAGGAGAAAGCGAGCTAGAAGGGCGAAAATACTGTGAATGATGCTGAGTGAAACAACAAGGTATTGAAAATTCAAATTCAACTTCTAAACAAAGATCATGTTCATCTTTATAACTCTTCTTCCTTATAGCAGAAGCAGGTAGAGCTGCTATCTGTGTGAGCGCACAAATGAGAATAGTATGGCCCTGTACATTACATTTGATCCCTGCCCTAAAACTGCAGAGTGACTCTTCCCATAGAATGTCTTTGCCTCTCCTGGATTTGAAGTCCAAGTCCAACTCATTTGCTGTTAGCCTTCCCTTGCAGGGAGGACTTTTGCTCGCTTGGACATGGCTATCTAGTGGGACACTCAGAAGCCTGTTTTCCTTCTCAGGCTCTGCAGTGTACCCTGAGTAGATCTGGAAGAAGGTTCCTTAAGCAAGTTGCTAGGTAGGTCTTCATTGGTAATAGTTTTGCAATCACTGCTTAGGGCTTTAGATAGATTCCTCTTGAAAAATGTGATTACAATTCAAAATGCTAGTTAGCTCCTCTTCCCTTCTCCCTCCCTCTTCTAAAGGATGGGTATCCTCCTCCTCTGGGCACTACAACTTCTGCCATGTTCTTTACCTGGGATGAGGATACAGGCAGTGGTACTGGAGGAAAAGGAGAAGAGTAGAGAGATGAAAGACCTTTAGGATAAACTGATCCCTTGTTCCAGTGATCCTGGTTCGTAAGGGTATTCACTTCAATAACCTGAGAAGCTCTTTCATGGCTGTGTGCTACATGTCCGTCTAAAGAGAAAGCAGCAGCAGGCTGTGCGCTCATACAGAAATAAAAGGACACTCAATATTAGGTAATATCCAATGCCGGTTATGTGTGCAAGGTAACTTCAAGAGCTTCAAAACTTTTGTTCAACACTGGAACAGCAG